>NC_056735.1:706283642-706428685 GCF_019279795.1 Protopterus annectens
TGCCTCTTAAAATCTTCCAGTTATTTTGTAAAATATTGAAAATAGTTCCATTATCTGCACTGTATTCCAACAAAAAGGTTGTACCCTACTTTTCACTACTGAGCCTATTTTATTGTTATTGTTAGAGGTAAGTCCATCATTCCTGCTAATAGAATGGGAACATATAATTAATTTCTCTTATATAGAAAATCCAAAACAGAATTGTCTTACTGAGGTTTGTAAGCCCACCCCCCCCCAAAAAAAAAAAAAAATATATATATATATATATATATATATATATATATATATATATATATATATATATATGTGTGTGTGTGTGTTTGGGATGTTAATTTCTTTGAATACATCTGTCATCACTCTAGAAATCCTAACTGCTTGACCTTTAATGACATTATTCCTAAGGAAAACTGGAAGGTTACTATCTGCATGTAAGTGCAAATTAGAAAATTTTTCCTTTCTAAAATGTCTGATGTAAAGCAAATTTTTTGTACGATCTTTCATCTATGTTAAATTAATTTCAGTGTTTGATATATTGATGTATGAAAGAAAACATCAACAATTCGCTGTTACTTTCCAAGTACCTCATGAAACCATCCAACATATAGGCTGTATCAGTCCAAATTAAAAACATGAAACATCACAAAAAACCTCGCACGCAGGACTAGTGCAACGGCAAAGAACAACTTCAATATGCTTCAAAAAGATGCCAGCACTATAGAACACAGTTTATTTTTAAACCGTAAAGTGTAAAGACAAAATCATACCGGTTTCGGCATATAGCCTTCTTCAGTGATACCAAATCATGTTATTCAGTGACTATATATAGTGAAAAAACTAATTAGTTCACAAGTTGGTGAGAATCCATTTAAAGTGACAGAGTTCAAATTTAAAATAGATTAATATATATTCACCCATTAATGGCTATATATGAAACCATTATGGAACTGCCCATTTAACCAATATATATAATTATATAATGTTATTGTAATAATTATACAAAAACTCATAAATGTTCATTTAAACCTGGATAAAACAATCCACCTAATCTAATAATCCATGCTTTTTCTTTCTGGTTCAATAAATCATGACAAACATATTTATTAGTATAATCCCCCTTGATGGCATCAATGACTTGGAATTGAAATTTGGCATTTGTGTGGGTCAGCATATGTTTATATAAGTCGCTAGTACCATGTTTATTTCTAACATTACTTAAACGTTCCAATATCCTAATTCTGAATGGTCTGGATGTTTGGCCTATGTAAAAAGCCAAACAAGAACAGGTAACCAAATAGATAACCCAGCTGGTGCCACAGGTAGCAAAACATCTAATGTCAAAAATGCTGGTAACATTTTTAGTTGAAAATTCCTTGGACTTCTTGATATGAGCACAAAATGAACAATGACCACAAGGGAAACAACCCCTCAGTTCCACTCCTGACAATGTACTCTGTATTTTACCAACATTAGGATCTCTACCTTTCTTATACCAATTAAAGTAGGAACCCGATGTACGGCCTCTTCTATAAGAAAATAAACATTCTTGAGGTAGCATATCAACTAATCTAGGGTTAGTCATTAAAATATTCCAATTATTATTTATCACCCTTTTTATAGTATTGATATTTCTACCAAATGTTGTGATGAATCTAATAGGAGTCACTGTGGAGGTGTTTGTCTCTTTAATTTTCAATAAATCTTCACGACTAAATTGTTGCACCCACTTAGAGGCTGTTATTATATCCCCATACCTATATCCCCTTGCCAAAAATCTCTTCCTAAGGTCCTCCTGGAAGAATTCATAGTTGGCCTTATTAGAACAAATTCTTTTAATTCTTAGGAATTGAGACTTAGGGATATTTTTAAAAATATGTTGGGGATGTAAACTACTAGCCTCCAATAACATATTATATTGTGGATGTTTTCTATAAATTTTTGAATCTAAAGTGTGGTCATTGTTTCTGTTCACACATACATCCAAGTATTGAATTTGCTGATATTGTACATTGAGAGTAAATTCAATCCTCCAAACATTGTCATTGAGATACTGTACAAATTCTAACAAATATTCTTGATCACATCTCCAAATAAACCAACAATCGTCTAGGTATCTTCGCCATATGTCTCATTCCTCTATATATATATATATATTATGTGATTTATCATAAATAAGGCATTCTTCTAAATATCCCATAAAAAGGTCGGCATATATGGGGGCAAAGGAAGCCCCCATAGCTGTACCTTGGACCTGTAGATAGCATTGTTGGTGAAAATAAAACACATTTTGTGTTAATACATGCTCCACCATACAAATAATTAAGGTATTTAGACCAGGTGGATAGAGATCACTTCTTCTCAACCAATATTCTATTGCCTGCAGCCTGGCCCAATGAGGAATATTAGTATTTAATGACTTAACATCAAGTGTACACATCAGCCAGCTTGGCTCCAATTGGGAGTCCGTTATTATTTGTAAAAACTTTGTAGTATCTTTTAATCTAGATCTAACTAATGTCAATAATGGTTTAAGATGTAAAGTCAAAAAATTCTGAGAGTGGTTCTGTTAGTGATCCTCGACCTGAAACTATAGGTCTAACTGGAGGTTTTAATAAATCCTTATGAATTTTTGGTAATAAGTAGAAGATTTGTTTGGTTGGATTCACCACTGTTAAGTGATCTACAGAATGTCAAAACATCCTGTACAAAACTATATTCACTAACAAAAAAACCCGGAACAAAAGATAACCCCTTATTAAGAATTTTTAATTGTGTTTCATTCAAAGACACTGATGAGATGTTATGAACATTAGCAAACACATCTATTTCTGAGTTAAAACATCCAGTAACATTTCCAAGTTCTTTACCATGTCTATGTTTGTGTTTCCTACCCCCCTGTGTCTCTTAATCCTAAAGGGTAGTCCATATTTTTAGTTCTCTAATGTGCTGGGGACTCCTGACTGGAGACATGTTCATGTTCTGTAGTGGAAGATTCTTCCCCTGAGGTGGACTGCCCTTTAGAGTTTATCTTTTGTTCTGGGTTTTTTTGTTAGTGAATATAGTTTTGTATAGGATGTTTTGACATTCTGTAGATCACTTAATCTGAAATTGTTGTTTGGACATACATATAACCCACAAAGTTCCACTGGTTTTCGGTTTCATAAATCTTCATTTCAGACACCGATGGATAAATATGTAGCTATTTTTCAGGAAAAGGTGATCAAAGATCTACATTTCAAACAGGAAGAAACATCTATGTTAATTAATAATTTATCAGAACTAGAAATGCAATCCATTGAGAGTTTAAGGACTAACCCAAACATTGTCATTACTTCAGCGGACAAAGGGGGGTGCTGTGGTTATAATGGATTCAGAACAATATATGATTGAGGCATATACTCAACTTAATAATAAAAAACGCTACATGTTGATGCATCTAGACCCTACAGATATGTTTAAAAAACAGATTGATGAATTTTTGGAGGAAGCGGTCGAAGTAGGGATTATTGATAACAACACCAAGTTGCATTTAACAGTGGTGAATTCAACCAAACAAATCTTCTACTTATTACCAAAAATTCATAAGGATTTATTAAAACCTCCAGGTAGACCTATAGTTTCAGGTCGAGGATCACTAACAGAACCACTTTCAGAATTTTTGACTTTACATCTTAAACCGTTATTGACATTAGTTAGATCTAGATTAAAAGATACTACAGAGTTTTTACAAATAATAACGGACTCCCAATTAGAGCCAAGCTGGCTGATGTGTACACTTGATGTTAAGTCATTATATACTAATATTCCTCATTGGGCCGGGCTGCAGGCAATAGAATATTGGTTGAGAAGAAGTGATCTCTATCCACCTGGTCTAAATACCTTAGTTATTTGTATGGTGGAGCATGTATTAACAAAAAATGTGTTTTATTTTCACCAACAATGTTATCTACAGGTCCAAGGTACAGCTATGGGTGCTTTCTTTGCCCCCATATATGCCAACCTTTTTATGGGATATTTAGAAGAATGCCTTATTTATGATAAATCTCATAATATATATATAGAGGAATTAGACATATGGCGAAGATACCTAGACGATTGTTGGTTTATTTGGAGATGTGATCTAGAATATTTGTTAGAATTTGTACAGTATCTCAATGACAATGTTTGGAGGATTGAATTTACTCTCAATGTACAATATCAGCAAATTCAATACTTGGATCTATGTGTGAACAGAAACAATGACCACACTTTAGATTCAAAAATTTATAGAAAACATCCACAATATAATATGTTATTGGAGGCTAGTAGTTTACATCTCCAACATATTTTTAAAAATATCCCTAAGTCTCAATTCCTAAGAATTAAAAACAATTGTTCTAATAAGGCCAACTATGAATTCTTCCAGGAGGACCTTAGGAAGAGATTTTTGGCAAGGGGATATAAGTATGGGGATATAATAACAGCCTCTAAGTGGGTGCAACAATTTAGTCATGAAGATTTATTGAAATATAAAGAGAGAAACACCTCCACAGTGACTCCTATTAGATTCATCACAACATTTGGTAGAAATATCAATACTATAAAAAGGGTGATAAATAATAATTGGAATATTTTAATGACTAACCCTAGATTAGTTGATATGCTACCTCAAGAATGTTTATTTTCTTATAGAAGAGGCCGTACATTGGGTTCCTACTTTAATTGGTATAAGAAAGGTAGAGATCTTAATGTTGGTAAAATACAGCATACATTGTCAGTAGTGGAACTGAGGGGTTGTTTCCCTTGTGGTCATTGTTCATTTTGTGCTCATATCAAGAAGTCCAAGGAATTTTCAACTAAAAATGTTACCAAAATTTTTGACATTAGATGTTTTGCTACCTGTGGAACCAGCTGGGTTATCTATTTGCTTACCTGTTCTTGTTTGACTTTTTACATAGGCCAAACATCCAGACCATTCAGAATTAGGATATTGGAACATTTAAGCAATGTTAGAAATAAACATGGTACTAGTGCCTTATATAAACATATGTTGACCCACACAAATGCCAAATTTCAATTCCAAGTCATTGATGCCATCAAGGGGGATTATACTAATAAATATGTTTGTCATGATTTATTGAACCAGAAAGAAAAAGCATGGATTATTAGATTAGGTGGATTGTTTTATCCAGGTTTAAATGAACATTTATGAGTTTTTGTTTAATTATTACAATAACAATATATAATTATATATATTGGTTAAATGGGCAGTTCCATAATGGTTTCATACATAGCCATTAATGGGTGAATATATATTAATCTGTTTTAAATTTGAACTCTGTCACTTTAAATGGATTCTCACCAACTTGTGAACTAATTAGTTTTTTAACTATATAGTCACTGAATAACATGATTTGGTATCACTGAAGAAGGCTATATGCCGAAACCGGTATGATTTTGTCTTCACACTTTATGGTTTAAAAATAAACTGTGTTCTATAGTGCTGGCGTCTTTTTGAAGCAAATTAAAAACATGCCATCAGTATAACAACCAGAGTAATTTATATATTTACACCAGTCTCCTAAGCTGAAAGAATATGTTCATAGGAGGGCACTATTACTGCCCTAGTTGTTATACTAGAAACTAGTTTGAAGTCTTTGTCATTAAACATAAAAAATGTGTTTTAAAGTTAGATGCATAAACAAACACTGAGTATTAATTAACTTGTTGTAACAACAGACATGACTAAGAAAATCCCTAAAAAAATCAAAGGCCACACCATGAGGGATCACTGTATAAAGTTCTTGGATGTCTGCTACCACAAAAATAACATTTGCAATAAAAGATGAATTTTTGATCTTAAAAAGAAAATCCCAAGAATCTCTGATGTGACACATTGTAGATGTATTTAATGAATACTAAGGGAAATATTCAGTGAATAATGACAACAATTCTGTTTTAAAACTGGAGGCAGATATAATCAGCAAAAATGGGAGATTAATGGCTTCGTAACAAAATTGGAGATGCTGAAAAACACTGATAGCGTAGAAAAGTCATCATACAAAAACTACAATGTTCATTTGAAATTTGATTTTTGGGTAACAAATCAAAGTATAATCCATATTTTATATACCCTTTGCACCTCAGAGTAATTGACTGATTAAAAACATCATTAGACAGTAAGTTATTGATACAGGAATAAATAACAATTGCTCCCCCTCCCTCATCTGTTTTTGTAATCCAAAGAGATTTGTCACTGCTTAGATCTAAGAAGGCCTTCCTTTCCAAAGAACTAAGTTGATAAAACTTAACATTAGATTGAGCATGGAAAATGGCCCAAAAGTCACATTCACAGGCTTTTTAAGAGTCTGCGAAAGTTAAAACCAAGAAGGGGCTGTAAGTATTAGGATTCCTTAGACTTAATCTACCATTGAAACATGCAAAGTCCTTTACATAAAAAATAATATTTAATGTCCTTACAAAAAGTTTAATGACAGTTAATGTCATCATTACATTAGCCATTCTTTTTTGCCACATTCTCAATCATCAAAATGTTGTTTTTAACCACAGTAACCAAATCATCTGCGTATGACAAACACCTAGGTATTACAGTTTCTTCTTCCATCTTCTATCTTGCTTTTTAATTCTGCAAGTGCATGTTTGTATTATTGTATTCCTCAGCAATAGAAAAAAGCACATACTCAAGGGATATCCTTATTCAGCCCCTCTAGTCTTACTTTTCTCTCCATTCATCCATCTACCATAACTTTCATCCAAGATTTTATATAACTCATTCTTATTACTTTCACTACTTTTCCCCAGTCCCATATACCTCTGATATCTCCCTCATTGCTTCATGGAGCAGTTTGTGAATTGCTTTTGCAATAGTGTGTGTTAATCTTAGCTCATATCTACTGCTTCTTTTCATTTACTAACTTTTCTTTTTTATCTGCTTTCTTTTACACCCAAAACACCACCCCCTATAAATTAATTTAATATTTTGTACATCCATTTTGCTTTACTTTCCTCAATATAATAAAATCTACATTTTCTAGTGTTACTGGCTGCCAGTTTTTTGTTTTTTTTGTTCTTCTTTTCATCCTTTCATTCTTTTTGCATATAAATTTAATCATCCCACCATGTTTCATTTCTTCATTTATACCTTCCTATACATAGTCATTTAATATTTTAATGAACGTGTTTTTCACTTTCATCCATTCTTTTATATTACCCATAACTTAATCTCATTAAGTAATGTCAAAGAAATTACATACGTTTTACATTTTCAGTTCCTACCTGTTTTTACGAACATGGTCAAGGCCAAAACAATAAAAATAACCCAGACGTGCCATTTGTATGGGTCTATGTTAAAATATCGACAGTTGAAATCAGCAAACCTCTGTTCAGTGAGATGACAACATTGAATGTTTGTTTACACGGATGGCTCTTTCACCGAAAATCAAAACAGTAAATAACATTAGCTGGTCAACTACAAGTAAAGCCTACATACTACATTGTTTGCTGTTTTGATTTTTGCTGAAAGAGACATTCACTTAAAGAAACATTTGATGTTGTCATCTCACTGAATAGAGGTTCGCTGAATTCAATCTTTGATGTTTTAATAGAGACCCCATTTGTACAAAGCTAGAAACAGCAGATCGCTATGGAGGTTTAAAATGAAATTTAAGTATTTAACTGTTGTAACTCAGAACAAATAAAACTATAAGTAGAGCGTAACTTTCACTGTCCTGGGCTTGCAGTTTTGTGATTCACTGTCCTGGGCTTGCAGTTTTGTGAAATGGCAGGAAGAAACAAATATTTGTTCCATTAGATTGGTACTGTAAATATATGCAGGCAAACTGAATTATAACCAAATTATACATTTGTACCCTTCTTTGAACAATTTCCAGTTACTGCACTAAGGTTTTATTCATTTGCAGTAAGTTTGGCTTTTGTTATATTCCTCAGGCCAGAATATAAGTGGATAGTGGATCTGTAGTTTACTGATGTTTTAACAAAATGCAGACTTCCTGATAGTCCTTGCCCGTAATCTAAATGGCATTACAAAACACTCCAGGCTGAATAGCTTAAAAAAGTAATGAAATTAAAACATACAGATATACCACTTCTCAGTTTCTTTGAGATTGTCAGCAGTTGCTATACAGTACAGAACTAGAGATCTGGAAGTCACGTCTAGGTTATGAAAAAGGAGATCCACATGTGTACATGCATGGCTCTCCAAATGAGAGGTAATAATTTACTTTTTCCAATAGTAGATATATGTTCAATGTACTTTGAATAAGTCCTGCCACTCAAATTGCAGTGTATGTTGTTTTGTAATGCAAGTTTTTCTGAACATTCTTTTGGTATGCAAAGTCATTAATGTTTACTCATGCAAACGCCTACTTTACTATTAGCACAAAGATATTGTTGCCTGCAGTACCTTTTTTCTATCTTCTTTTCCAGTTTTAGCTGTTTTTAATAATGTAGTTGGCTCCTGCAGAAATGAGCTGACTTTCTCAGTAATTGTATGTTTGCCCTTGGCTAACAATAATAAATACAAACTCTGGAGCTTTGCTGTAAACAGTGACCTCATGAATTGAATACCCAGCTAGTACATGTATACACTACTGAGTGTGTGAAAATTAGTGGACGTTAACAGGAGCCATGCATTCAGGAATTACCAGCCCAGTGTAAAAACAGAGGGAAGCAGGTTTACCCAAACACATGTTGCAAGTGTTTCTTCAAATTCTTCATCATAGGTGTTTGTGCCAGATGTACCTCCCAAAGAATAACTGGAGGAGGATTACCACCATTTGATCTAACATCATGGCATGCTATTTAATGAGCATTTCTGTAAGAAAATGTAAAGTTTAGCCATTCTTGTGAGATAAAGTGATGATTTCTTGATTGCACTTCACGTGACATGGGTTCAGCTAGTAGCCCGGGTGACTGATGGAGTAGCAGAGATAGATTGAAAGTTGTCCATGCCAGGGAGGAATGGTGGTATGTGGGCATTCCAGATGATATCCCTGATGGAGATTGAGGATTGGGCAATGAAGGGCATAGTCTAAGGGTTATGGTGTGAACATGGCTGAACTTCCTAGGAGGTGGCGTGAGATGTTTCCTGTTCCCATTCCATGCCCACCCCTCATAAAGTAACCATGTAACCACAGGGAGGATGGAGGAAAATAGAGTGGGTTTTAAAAGAGGAAGACCTGTCATCAGGTATTAGACAGCACCACACTCTCAGGATGTCCTTCGATTCCTTGATAGCCTGAGTCATAATTCGGTACACGTACAAGCTAGAAAAAGATGGGTGACCACCAGACCCAGTGATGAATGTGGGGCACTAGAAATGGCTGTCATGATGCAGCAGAGGAGCAAAGCATGCTCAAAAAAGTTACCTTTTGTTCTACCTGTCAGAACTTCATTTGATAGCTTCTTCACCACAGTTTTAACCTTGAGCTTCAGTTTTGATACCATTATCTTATAAATAGTTTGAATACTGCTTAAAATATTTACTTTTTATTTTAAGACAGGTGTTAATTACAGGGACTGATTGGTCCTAAAAAATTGCTGTGCTTTCTTAATCTCTTTAGTTTGTCACTGAGTCATTTATGCTTCAACGTTTACCATCCTAGAATCTTGGGTAAAATCTGTTCCCATTCCCTTTAAACCATGCAGTTCTGAAGATGAAATTAATTGTTGCCTTTTGCCATTCTGTCACATCTTCCATACTTCCTCTTTAAGAATTTAAGAAGCAGAGATACTTTGTTCCAGGTTTCCTGTGATTAGCAACATAAAGTGATCTCTGCTCATAGTAATCTGACTATATACCTTTTGGTCACTGCACCATCTGTACTCCTGTGAACTAACTGAAGAATGACAAAGATAAATTCATCTCTTCATTATTTTGTTATTAAAATGATACCATTGTACGAGGACTGTGTGTATATGTTTGTGTGTGTGCACGAGTGTGTGTGTATGAGAAGAAATGATCCACAGACTCCCCTTCTTCTAAGATTAGGATTAATGATGTTACTAGGGCCTTTAGGTCTGTGCATCGCTTCCAGTACAATTATGACACTGAGTTGCCCATGTGGGTGAATGATCTTTAGGCTTTCCAACCTAGGGGAGATTCAGAATGACACTATTCAGCTATATCCTCATCTGTTCAAAAAAAGCAAGGTCCTAGCATTGAACAATATCCTACATTCACTAAGAATGCTGCATAACTTCAGAGATATAATAATTTGTTATAGTAATTGACTGGAAAATCTGTGTCACTCTGAGGTTATGGCAGTGCGTAGATGCAAGGGGAAAAATGTTCAGCATTATCTCCCACTTCTAGCAAAGATCTGAATCATTCATCACTTAGTTTCTGTATAGCGGCTAAACTTTTGATGTTCTTAGTGTTTCACTGTTGCAGTCCTGACTTATGAGATTTCCTACTTTGGAAGTCCTTGGTCAAGAGTAAAATCTCCCTCCTCCCTGAGCTGGTGAACGCCCTAGCCTGACATCAGGATGGTTGGGTATAAAGGGAGCCAGCTGAAACCATGACATCAGTCTTTCTTGCTGTCGGAGCCCAAAGCAGTTGTCTGGTCTGCACTGGAAGGAGAAATTTTTTAAAGCTAAGTATCCCATTGGGGAACTCTTTTGCTTACTTGTAACTCATGTCAGATAAAGTTAACAACTGTCTTTATTGTGGTAAACAAATCCCACACATAGACTTTCATACCTTGTGTGTTTTTTGTCTAGCCCCAAACAATGACATCCCTAATTGCTATCTGTGTGACCTTTTCAATACTAGGACATTAAGGCATAGGGCTGAAATCTTGTCTAAACACCTTAGTCAGCAATCCACTTCCCATTGCATGATGGTGTCTGTTGGTCATACCAAGGTTGAGCTCCCTAAGTGAAAGAAGGAAAAAAGACCCAAACTTAGGCCTTGAATGAGAACCTTTCTCCGTTTTCCAGTCTCCCAAGGCTTATTATCACAGCGGAAGGAGATGCACATTTGTAGGCCCCTTCTGCAAGTGAGGTGATGGTATAGGGCTCTATTGAGACCCTTTCAGAGTCCGACATGCTGTCAGGTCCTTCAACTTCAACTTAAGACTTGTTGTTCAATTCATCGGTCGGGTCTGGTGTCACAAAACAGACTCTCTTCCCACAACCCCTGGTAAATCAGACAGGTTTTTCAGGGTACTGTACTCACATAAATTCCTTTTTAAGAACTCCTCTGCTGACCCAGAGGTTGTCACCCCTGACTCCAAAGAAGTTAGGGCTACTATTTCTGAAAACCTATTACCAATGGACAAAGAAAGCAGGGCCCTTGACAGGTTTGGGAAAAATGTTTACACTTCCTCTACCTTGGTCATGAGGATTCTCAGTTGCCAATTCTACATGATAAAATACCAGCAGAGTATTTTGGAAAAAATGAAATAAAAGATTTCCTCCCAGGTGGATAAGGACACCATGAAGGAATTGCTAGATCTCTGCCATTCCAGTTCCATGGTAGCTAAGCACTCCTTGCACTGTGGATATCATGCCCTACAGGCATCTAGTCAAGCTGCTGTCTCTGACTCGGACATCATAAGGCATGCTTAGCTTATGGAACAGACATTACCAGGACATGTCAAATCTAAATTGCTAGATATACCCCTGGATAAGGACTCCCTTTTCAGACTAAAGGCTAAGGCTATGTTAAAAAAATGGAGGATAAAGAAAAAAATCCATGCAAACAGTCAAAGACTTCCTCCAAGTCCAACCACCTAGGTTCAGTAGGAATTTTCCCACTAAGCATTGGTCCTTTCCCTCCCAATCAAAACCCAGTCAAAGGAAAACCCAAAGAGAAAGGCTTCATAGGCAACAGCAGCAATCACAGCGGGCAAGGTAATGACCCTCAGGAACACCAGGCTGGGGAGTTCTAGGCCACAAGGCCCAAGCAGATATTAGCAATGACTCATCCTCAACCCAATCACCCCTTCCCCCCAACCACAGACAATATAGGAGGATGATTAGGAGGAAGACTTTCCTTTTTCAAGGAAATCTTGGCCCTCATCACTTCCAAGTGGGTTCTGGAAGTAATCTCAAATGGCATAAAGCTCACTTTCAAAGAACAATTAAGATTCTCAGGCTACCCCAATGTGCCACAAAACCAGGGCAGAAGCCATTTCTCAGATTCACATTCTGTGCACTCAGGCCACTGTGGAGCCAGTACTATACCACCAGATAGGAAAAGCATTTTACTCCAGGCTGTTACTGGTCCCCAGGAAAGAAGGCATTTGGCACCCTATGCTGGATCTGCCCATCCTAAATTAGTCCCTCCTAGTCCCAAAATTCAAAATGCTTACTCTTCAAAAGCTTCTTCCCATGATCACTCCTCAGGTATTAATGTTCACCTTAGACCTGAAATGTGCCTACTTACACATCCCTTTGCTTCAGAGCAGATACCAGTCATTTTCAGTTCTCTGCACTTCCCTTTGACTTGTCTACTCTTCCTAGATCTTCACAAACTGTTTGGCTCCTGTGATCACCTTCTGCAGTATAAAAAGCATCCAAATTTACCATTATCTGGATGACTGCTTCATTCAGGCCATGAAGCAGTCCAAGCTCCTCAAGGATCTGGCCTTTGCTCAGACCCTACTCTCTTCCCTAGAATTCACCATAAACCTCAGCAAATGCAACACAGGCCCTTCCAACAGAATAGTTTTCCTGGGGGTTCAGCTGGATTCCTCCCTCCAGAAGGCCTTGCTTCCCCAAGAGAAACCTTCCTTCCTAAACCAGTACTTCCAGGACATTATGCAGAGGCAGTACAGCCATGGAATTCCTCAGACCACTGGACTACATGGTGTCTTGAATACTAATGATACCCCCAGCCAAGCTACACATGAGAAAGCTTCAGTGGTACTTCAAGAATCTGTGATGCCAATACTCAGAGTCCTTACAGACAGAAACCCACCTAATTCACTGCCTCAATGAGGAATCAATATGGTGGGCATGAGCATGTGCACAAAACCAGGGTCTCCCCTTCAGGTTCATCCCTCAGGGTCAAACCTTAATGCAGCTGACACCGTCTGAAGAGCCCATTTCCAACCCCTTATATCCCAGGGCAAATGGGAAGAGCAGTTCAGATACAAACACATAAATTGGAAGGAATTAATGCCAGTGCAGAAGGACATGGTGGCCTTCAAAGCCCACTGGAAACCAGGGATCCTACTTATCAAAACAGATAACACAACAGTCATGTGGTACATAAACAAACAAGGAGGTGACCATTCTTTGCAGGCTGGCAATGCAGATTTGAGAGACAGCTGATGCTATGGGGTTGCACCTCATGGCTCAAAACCATCCTGTGGCTAAGAACACTCTAGCAGACCATCTCAGCAGACACTTAATGGATCCATATGAGTGGCAGCTGCATCAGGAAACATTGCTCAGCATAGTCCAAAAATAAGTATCCACTCAACTAGACCTCTTTGCCACCAACCAAAACACTCAGTTAAAAAGATTCTGTTCCAGGACCAAACATCACACAGCCTACAGGGCAGATGCCTTCTTTTTCCTCTGCAGCCACCTATTTCTTTATGCATTTCTTCCCCTGCCTCTCCTTCCAAGGGTCCTCCTAATAATCAGAGAATAAGGACTGAGGGTAATCCTGATAGCTCCAGACTGGTCCAGGCAGCACCAGTATCCCCTGCTACTTAGATTGACCAAAGAGAAATGTTGGCAGTTACCCCAGAGAATGGATCTGCTGTCTGCTGCAAAGGCAAAGTTTGTGCACCCCAACCTGCAGACTCACAAACTCCCTAACTGGATAAATCATCAAGAATCTACCCTGAGTACTCCACGAGTAGTCAGGTGCTTAGTATCCTCTGAGTCTAGAAGACCCAGTACTAGGAAAATGTACTCTGCCAAGTAGAAAAAATTCTCTATTTGGTTTCAGAAACAAGGCCTCAACCCTGTTTCAACCAGCATTTCATCCATTTTGATGTATCTGGCTAACTTGGTGGACAAAGGCATATCCTTTTCATCCATTAAAATGCATACTCCTTCCATTTCAGCCCACATCCCTACTCTTCTTCCTATCTTTTATCACCCCTAATGAAACAATTCCTTAGGGGACTGCTGCATGTCAGACCTGCCAGAAGGCAGTGGGATCTGGTTCAAGAAAAAAATTACCTTATCCCCCTTTGAACCAGCTGCTTCTGCTGATTTAAAATTCTTGATCTGGAAGACTGCCCTTTTACTGGCTGTCACCTCAGCCAGGAGGGTCTCTGAGTTGCAAGCCCTCATGGCAGTGGAACTCTTTCTTATCTTCCACACAGACAGTTTTACTCAGAACTAATCCTTCTTTATACCCAAGGTAGTCACAGACACTTGCATGAACCAAGTCATACACTTGCCTACTTTCTTCCCTAAGACACAGAACCAGGAGGAAAGAGTCCTTCATTCCTTGGATGAACACAGGCAACTTCGCTACTACCTTGACAGAACTAAAACCTTCAGTAAACAAGGTCAACTGTTTTTTCCTTTGCCTTAGGCTCAGAAGGAAAAACAGTCTCCAAACAAACTATCTCAAAGTGGATTTCCCACGGTATTTCATTTTGTTGCACCTACCATGGTAAAATGCCTCCTGAATCTGTCAGGACCCACTTGACTAGAGTTACTTCTACCTCCACTGCATTCTTGAGAGGAGAATCTACCAAAGACATTTTGGAAGCAGCCACCTGGTCATTGGTACGTACCTTTCAAAGAACTACCACCTATCAGCCTTCTCCAAGTCCAGAGCAGGATTTGCCACTGCCATATTGCAGTGCATCCTGTTTTCCCAGTAAGGCACCTTCCACCCTCATCACAGCTTTGGGAATCATCCCTTAAGTCAGGAGTCCAACAGTGAAACATGGAGAACATAGTACAGTTGTGTACACTTGCCATAAATGTAGATGCTCAAGTGTATTCACTGTTGCATTCCTCTTTCCCTCCCTCCATTCTCCTTAAAGTAACAACTTACTTCTCTGTCCTCCTCTTCCAGATGACCCCCTGCAGGGATGCCCTACATCCCTCCTTTCCTCTAACCTTGTCCCTTGCTTAAGGATCATCTATGGAGCTCCTACTTTCTAGGGGCAAGAAGCATCAGCTGGCTCTCTTTATACACAGCCATCCTGATGTCAGAGTAGAGTGTCAGCTAGCCCAGGAAGGAAGGAGGTTTTTACTCTGGTAGTCAGGCTGGCCAAGGGAATCCAAAGCATGAAATCCCATAAGTCAGGACTGCAACAGGGAATGCACTTGAACATGTACATTTATGGTAAGTGTACACAACTGTACTTTATCCCTCACAGTACCTTTTTAGGCAAAGTTCTCTTGATGGGCATTACAACATATCAAATTCCCATCTAGGTGATAATCATGATTGCACTATTAAATGCCAAAAAATCTAAATAACAAACTCTCAGAAATTAAGTCATTTGTTATCCTCACAGACATCAACATTTGTGTAACCGCAGAAACCTGGTTCCAATGTAGTGATAACACAACCTATATTCTGTTGAACAATGCATGGCATGCATTCAGATCATCTAGTAATTGGGGGGAAGCATCTGTACTTAGTCATAACCCCACTGCTTCTCCTCAAATTCTGAATGATAGAAATATAGAACTAGATAAATTCCTAGTTAAAATCAATAAAATTAAATATCACACTAAAGACAATTATACAACCATCTATGACCCATTTAGGACACACAGAATCCCTTAACCAATCATAAAAGTTAATTATTGAATAAAAGTCCTTTCTTATGGATGACATAAACTATATGCACATAAACTGGCAACATGTACTGCCAACAACTCTGCCAATGAATTTCTGAACTTGTAAATGACAATATACTTGACTATATTGCCTGCTCCTCCCTCCCCACTCACCAGAACTATTAATCTTCCAGGTGTTACCCTCACATATGATTCCCCCAAATTCACCATCTCACCTATTATCCCTATTATAGTTAAATCTAACCATCTTGTTGTGGTAATTTCCCTGAAAATGTGCTTTGTGGCCCCCTCATTGCTATTCTACATTCAGGGGTTACTCCCCAAACAATTGCTATGTTCCAATCTTTTTGATAATCACAAATGGCAAAGCTCCCTAGAAAATCTTGTACCTAAGGTTGTTGCCTACTTCTTTTTATTTTATTCCCTTTTGGATAGATGTATTGAGGCATCTGCAGCATAAGCATAATAACAAATTTAATACTAAACCTGTATATTGGAATTCCTCTCGCAACAAACTTAGTAAGAAAAGGAAAAAGTTCTTGGCCATCTCTATAGATGATGTCTACTTCATTATTATTAAAGGCGGATTATGAACTTAGGGCTTTAGCTAATTCCAAAGAAAATTATAAGGTCTTCTTTGGCTAAATAAGGAAATTTAGAAGTAACCAACTGTTCTGTACTAAACCTTTCTCTAGGGGTACATATTTCTCTGAATCCAAAAACATTACTATTGTTAAGAAAAATCTCTTCCCGTTTAATCCCACCCACCATTCTGTCTCCCCCTCATCAACCCTCATACCTCTTCTTTTGAAATTACTCCAGACCTTGTCCTTTCTGCATTTTCCATTGTTATAAATAGCCGTTCTGTGGGTCCTGATTTTATCCCTGGATGTCTACTGACAACCATTATGGAAAATTCCTCTATTAATTCTTCAGCCTAAGTATTAACATTACATTCTTGATGTATGGAGAACAGCTCTTTTGCTGCCTTTCCATAAAATCAGTCTCTCTACTGACTTTGAAAAGTACAAACCTGTAAGTCTTAAAAGAATTATTTACAAGTCTGTGACACATTTTATAACTAAACTAATAAACAATGTAAGAGACTCTATTTCCCGGGATATAAACTAGGTTTTCTTTGTAAAGTCATTGCTGCTCAATAAGGTTAATTCTTGGAAGGATTGCCAAGGACATTAAATTATCAACCTATTATCCATGTTTCCTGTCTGAACCCTGCCAAGGCATTTGACACTATTATCCATGCAGGAATTATTGACAGACTCTCCTAACTCAACATTAGCACATACATAGCTTACTTGGTACATAATTGGGTATCTGATTCAACCCAGTTTGTTAAGGTCAGGGATGTTTATTCTAGACAGAAAATGTTCACCAGTAGTATCCCCCAGGTCTCTGTCCTGGACTACTCCTGTTTAGTATATACTTTTGTCACACCACAGCTGGTATCAAGGGACTATAGTTAATGAAGTTTGTTGATGATTGCAAACTGTAAGCAGTTATTAAATCCATTTTGATACTCAAATTCTCCAGCAACAGATGGATCAAAGAAATACTTAGGCAGTAATCATGGGCATATTTGTTTATTGATGATTGTATTGTTAAACATTATATTATTTGGAAAATAAAAAAAAATATTTGAAAAAAAAAGAAATGCAGTACAATGTCCTTTGTAACATCTGTCATCACTACCACATACCATATTTCACTGAAATCTGACACTATCAAGAACTTTGGTACCTATATTATTTAACAAACCCATTGACCACCATTTGTCATGGGTAGAAAATCTTTCTAGCAAGCCTAAGTTGTCCTTTGTAATATCTCCCCAAGTTCAAAAGAAGTTTTAGTGTCAAGTTATTCTTCACTTATTAGAGACATAACTGAATATATAGCTACTTTGGCATGTACCTTGGTAAGTACCTATACAAAGTTGAGAGACCTCAGTGTTTCCTGACCAAAAAGTTCCATGCCTCAGTAGCATTGCCTTCTTCTGCTAATTGAATCTAAATATCCCACTAGTCAGTGTTGTACAGGCTTCTAAGAAGTGATCTCTGCTTAGACATCTGAGCTTTAAATGACCCAGTTGTCTTTGAACTCCTTCACATAAACAGAACAAGTAGTAAAGCAAATGCTTCTTCTAGAGAGCTAAACCTATACCACTGCATCAACAGTAACAGATGTTGTGTCAGTATCCTACACAACAAATCCCCAATTTCTGGAATAGGCTTTTCTTACCAGTAAAGTAGGGAACTTATCTTGCAAAATAAATCAGTTTACTTGACTGGATGGGTAATTACAAATTTTCACCTCGAGTATGTGAAGGAATTTAATTAACGGGGATACTGATGGTCTCCCACCAATATTGGGAGATGTGGCTGAGCTTCTTGATGGACTGCTTTACTATAAGCTTAGTAAGAACCTATGACCCTATGAAGTGTGACTGGGACATTATATTTACAGATAAAACTGTTCTTTGACCTGGTATTTCCGGTCCTAGGTCTTAAAGTAGGAGTATCCATGCATGCACTTTAATTCAGCTCTCATAACTGGGACATATACTATATATTCTGTACATGTACTCCCTCAACAACTCCAGGCCTGACATACATGCTTTGCTGTATGGTGCTGATGAAGCAATGTATGGGGCACTGAGATTATACTCTGAAATCAGGAAAAAGACTAAAAGACTAGCTTGCTTAAGAACCTTTCATTAATGCTATTTTCTAGTCTTACAGTGCAATATATATAGCATAAACAGCAACAACCACAGAACAGCTAAAACAGCTATAAAACCTGTATTGCATGTCATGCTATTACACATTTTTCTAAGTGTGCAACAGCACAAAGTGCATTACAGCTTTTAAAGGTATTAGAGGACCAAGGATACACTTTGCTCCCAGCTGTTGTCTGGGAGCAGCATTACGCTTCAAAATGAAAATAATTATGACTGTGTTTCTCTGATCATAACCAGGTAGTTATATTTTTGAGGTGAATTTATTGACATCCTTTTCTCAAGCATGTAAGAAATGGTTATGAACGGAAGCCAAAATATAATTCTCTTTGTTTTAGCTGGATCACATCACTTTTCATCTAGCATTAATTCCGCCCTTAATATATATCTTACATCTGCAGTTAAGTAGTGGGGTATGGTCTTTTACCCTTGCCAGTAATCAGTATAATATCTGCTCAGTGCTTTCTGAGGAGGTTACCTATTTGATCCAATTTTTAATGCTCCCTGCATTTAGGAGGCAACATTTAACTACAGTTATGTTGGGAGGTGGGTGGTAGCAGTATATTACTATTGTCCTTGCTTTTGTAGCAATGTTTCCCTGTAGAAGAAGTAAGAATATGATCAGAGGAGGATAATGCTGCTAAATACTATCAAGACAAAGTTGTAGTATAATGAGAAGGCTAGTGAAGTGCCCCTTGCACTTACCACACCCCCCTGATTATTACATATAACAATTCCAAGATCATACTACAGAGTAAAAGGGGAAAAATCCCATTTACTGCTGTACCTTGATTTCCCATAACCAGACATTTTTTGAAATTCTGAGATATCAATAAAAAAAAAATTCTGCATCAATACATTCAACATTGTCAGCATTTGATAAACTGGCTGGAACTCATGGGTCTATATTATAATAGCAAAACTCCCTTTAAGCGAACACAAAAACACCGACATGTATTGCGTGAAATGCGAATATGCCGAACGTACTAAACTGCGAAATACAAAGTCGAATCCCCATAGTCGGCCAACTCCACCTCCCACTACATACTGCCTACCCAAACAAAATAAATAAACCACATACATACACTAACCAAAACCCTACTTCTAACCCTAAAGTAAAGCACCAAAACCTTACGTCTAATCCTACAGTAAACCTTACATACATTACTATCTATGCACTTACCTTAACCCGCACCCTAACCCTAAGGTCTGTAACTATTGCACACTTACCCTACAGCGATATACCAAAACAAAACAAATAATCCACACACATACATTTCACAAAACCCTAATTCTAACCCTTCAGTAAACCTTACATACATTACCTATCTATGCACTTACCTTAACCTGCATCCTAACCCTAAGGTCCATAACTATCTCACACTTACCTTACGGAGCTGTACCACAGACGAGCCAGCCATGACACTTCGACATTTTGAATTTCGCGGTTTAGTATGTTCGACATAATGGCGGTTCTCACAATACGTGTCGTGTTTTCACGTTCACTTAAAAGGATTTTCGCTATTATAATATAGACTCCGGAACTCATGTATGAGTGTGTGTGTGTGTGTGTGTGTGTGTGTGTGTGTGTGTGTGTGTGTGTGTGTGTGTGTGTGTGTGTGCGTGTGTGTGTATACGTATATATATATATATATATATATATATATATATATATACTATGTATATATATATATATATATATATATGTGTGTGTGTGTGTATGTTTATAGATACAGATATATGTATTCACTTTAAAATCCCGAAATACTGAAATGTTGAATTTCAGTATGTTGAGACTATAAAGCCGAAAACTCACATACCCGAAACCCCAAAATTGCGAAATTCAAAACTGTGACTATCAATAAAATACTACACCACACAAACATCTACCTCCCGACTCTACAACAAACCAAAACAACACACACGGACACAGCAAAACAAAGACACACCCACCCACCCTTCCTATAAGCAGGGGGGCAAGCCCCCCTGCCCCCTACACCAAACATGCTTATATATACTAACTTCGAAGTCGCACTAAAAACTGAAAGACAGAAAACCCATCACCACACATTCTACATCCCCCTTGCACAAACACACATCACATACATACAAACACCACCACTCTCAGTACTTACACACACTCACATTCTTACCTACCTACCTTAACCCACACCTAAAACTCCCCAACACACTCACATACATAAAACCCTCCCCAAAACATTACACCTACCTAATGCGCCATCACTACTGCGGGTTCGACATTTTCTGTTTCGATATTCTGCAGGTTCGCACAACTGCAGTTTTGACACTTTGGTCTCGAGATACTGAAATTCGACATTTCAGTATTTTGAGATTCCAAAGTGAACCAAGTATTTTGTCTTAACCTTTCCTATCTCTCACTTTTTTCTGTATTTCATTCTTTTGATTATTTGCTGGACTTCTGCATGTCACCACCAGCTTTACTTATGTACCTTATTTCCATATCTGGTTCAGCTACATGTCTGTTCTGTAGTCCTCACATATGCAGTTTTGAGGCACTGCCATTTTTCTTCAACCCCACCTATGTCCTTTTCTTGTTGAGGTGATACAGCCCTGAGTAATTCCTTGAACTCTTGTGCTTTCTCTCCAATCAACATCCAGGTCTTCAGACTAGCTTCTTTTCACCTTAGGTCCTTCTCTGACCACTGCTAGCAGCTGACTCTGTTAAACAGTGGCTTGTGCTGTGGGCCAGCTGTTTCATTGAGGATTAATGACTTTGCAATCACTGATTCTACCCTAGTGTCCTTTCCTTACTAGGTGGAAGTCTACCTCAGTTGCATGAAGTTCCACTGATAAGCCCCATCTAGAGTATGTGCTGCTACACATTATTCCATTCTTTGATGAGTCTGAGGTGGAAACAGTAAGTATGTTTTTGGCTGGTGGGATGAACCCCACAGATACACAGGGAGAGCATGCAAATGCCATACAGGCATTGGTTGGAGGTCAGGATTGGACTTTGTATCCTGTGCATGGGAGGAGAAGACCTTAACCATTATGCCAACTTGTCTAGTGGCAATAGTCAATCTGACAATACAGCAATGTGCTTAAAGTTGATTAAAAGGTGCAGGGCACTTGCCCCTCTGCAAAAAACACTGTTTTTCTACATGCATGTTCCAAGAAGTTAACTCAGAGCATGCACAGAAGGTATTGATGTTTTCCAGTTTGTTGTTGTGTGTTGACTTGAAGTATGTCAACATCATACCGAGTGAATGATTCCTACTAGATCAATATCCTTGAGGGACTCCACTTGTTTCCTTCTTATTGTTTGTGGATGCATCTGCCATCCTCACTTTATGGGTTCCAAGACTCTGCCAGTTTGATCTCCACCTAACTACTCAGGAGTCAATTTGGAGTGCATTTAACTTGTTATTTATGTTAGCATGTGGTATGGTATCAAATTCGCCAGTGAGTTCAAGATATGCTGTATGAACAGCATGACTGCTGTCCACAGCTTGTGTGTCTCTCTCAAAGAAGCTTACAAGGTGTATTAGAGAGGATCTACTTAAAGCCAAATTGCTTCGAGTCAAGTCTTATAAGATTTTAATAGCATATTATTGTATATTATGTTTAATATCATAATATCATATTTCACTACTTTTTTACAAGTAAAACTTGTCCTCTGATTCTAATTACTCGTATATTCTGTACTGTGAAGCTTTTCTCCCCAGGCCTCTGCTGAAAAAGAGGGCAAGCTCAGATGGGCTAACCTGGTCAACAAATGTCAAATAAATAAATAAATATTTTTTCAGGTCAGTTATGACCTGTTCCGTGGCTTTCTAGATGAGGCTTGTCAGGTTAATATATCTATAGCATCTAGTATCTCTGGTGTGGCCATCCTTGTGAAGTTCCATGTCATCTGCTGGGTGACATACCTAGCAGACAAAGCCGGAGGCTAAGCTCAGGTTGAATACCTGTAGCAATAGATTCACCATTGCATGTTTAATGCTGTTCAGCAGACAGCCCAGTTTGTTATCAGGTCCCATGGTGGATGTATTTCTTTTGTTTTGAAAAGACTGTTTAGCAAATGTTCTTTTGTAATGATATGATATTTGAGATTTCTTTGAAATATATGTTTTTTTATGGTTGTCTTGGGTTAAAATTTGCATTGAATTTGTTAGCTAATATATTTGCAATATCTATTGGATCTTAGTAGGTGGTGCTGTTCTGAATAAATTAGAACACTGCTGGGCATTATTTTTTTTTTATTTCCCTATGTAAGTATAGAAGGATTTGTAATTATCCTTAACTTCTTATGCTAGTCTAAATTAACAGGATGCCTTTGTTTTCCTGAAGGTGTTCTTCAGTACCATTATTATTTTTTTTTTATTTCTATTTTACATTTGTTGACCGGGCTGGTTCATCTGGACATATGTCCATTTTCAGCAGAGACCTGGGGAGAAAGTGAAAAAATTAATAAACATTAATTAACAGAGTTACAAATATAGCTCAGAGAAAAATAATAGCATTAGTATATTTTTACAGTGGCAGCAATAAGCAATTAATTACAAATAGAGGGTGTTTAAATTGAGCATGATAGCATAAAAGTAAGTTTTAGTAAAGATTTGTATGTACGATAAATGAGAGCACTAGGAGCAAACAGCAAGCTAGTCAGGATTAGTACAGGGGCAGAGTCAGTGAGTTATGAGCTGAGTTGGGATTTGAAACTGGGAAGAGAGGAGATAGCAGTGAAGTTGGTAGGAAGGGAGTTCCAGGCTTTTCCTATTGAGTTAGAGAACAAGGAGTCACCTGCCAAGTTGTTGGATTTACAGGTTGATATTAGAAATTTGTTAGAAGAACGCAGGCTTTTGAGGTTGAAATAAGGAGTAGTAAGGGTAGTAAGTATAGGAGTGTCAGTAGGTTTGTAGAGGATTTTATGGGTTAAGGAGAGCTGGTGAAATAAGATCAGATTTTGCAGCTCAAGCCATCCCAATTGCTTTAAGTTTAAGCAGTGGTGAGTTCTGAAGGTGGAGCCACAGGCAAATCTGGCTATGCTATTGTAGGCGATAGCCAGCTTGGTGAGGTTAGTTTTGGACAAATATATGTAAATAGGGGAGGCGTAAAGGAGGGTAGAAATCAGATGGGAATGAACAATGGAACTTCTGGCAAGTGGTGGAAGAAATGGTTTAATTCTAGTGTTGTTAATGTGAGAATAAAAGCATAGGTTGTTGTCTATCTCTACTCCAAGGAGCCTGGTGGTAGGGTCAGGTGATATGTTGGTGCCATTACTAGACAAGACAGAGAACTTGAGCGGTGAGGATTTACGGGTGGGGGAGAAAAGTAACAGTTTGGCTTTCTTGGGGTTTAAGATTAAGCATCGTTTTAGGAACCATGTTTCAATGTTTTGGAAAGTCTGTTGGGTGATAGAGTACAGTTCAGAGGGGGATGAGGTAAAACAAATCAAAGTAAAATCATCAGCATAATGTATACAGGTTGCAGAGGAAATACTGGTATGTAGATCATTAATAAAAATAGAAAACAGAAGGGGGCCAAGTATTGAGCCTTGGGGGACTCCAAGGGTAATGGGTATGAAGTTGGATAAGTTGTTTTGCTAGAGCACTGCCTGTTGTCTGTTATGAAGATATGACTCAAACCACTTTAGAGCACTAGAGTCGAGAGCAAAAGTTTAAGTAAGTTTAACAGTATATGGTGATTGACCATACTGAAGGCTTTGGATAGGTCAATAAAGAGAGCAGAGGTAAGTATATTATTGTTCCGTTTTTTGTTGATGCAGTCAGTAATGGAAAGGAGGGCTGAAGTGGTGCTGTGGAAAGGCCTGAAGCCATGTTGACAGTTAGTAGGTTGTAATTTAACAGGTGTTTAAGAAGTTGTTTTTGGATGCATTTTTCCATGATTTTAGCTGGGGGGAGAGTAAGGCTATGCGACGGTAGTTTGAGAGTTCTGTTGAGATCCCACCTTTATGCAGGGGAATGATATATGAAATTTTCCAGAGTGAAGGAATGTAGCCTTCAACAAAGGTTCTGTTAATCCAAATGGAAATGGGATAGGCTAATGGTTTGGCTGCAATTTTTAGATACTGAGCTGGTAGAAGGTCATCAGAAGGAGAGGAGGTTTTAAGTTTGTGGAGAAGAGAACAGATAAGTGATGTGGGTACAGGTTGCAGTTGAAAAGTGGAATAGAAGTGTTAGAGGTGGAGGACTGAGAGAAGATACTGGGGGCTAGTTGATTAGCTAGAGACTGGACAGTTTCAGAAAAGAAGGTATTGAAGGCATCAGCAGTTTTTTTAGGGTTGTTTTGGGAAGTGCCTAAGGGGCACGGGGTGTCAGAGTGGCCAGACTTTAAGAGAGTATTTATACCTGCCCAGAACTTTTGTGGATTTTGTTGGTTAGCTTGTTGTAAATGGCAGTAGTAGTTTTTTTATCTAGAAGTACAGCTTTTTTAGTGGAGTTTCTTATTTGTCTAAAGTTAAGTTGGTCAGAGGGATCTTTAGTGCTACGAAATTTGGTCCAGAGTTTATTTTTCAGGATAATTTTATGCCGTGTATCTTTTGAGAGCCAAGGGGCAGGTTTTGAGCTAATTCTAATAGGTCTTAAGGGAGCATGAGAGTCTGGAATAGAAAGAAACTTGGAGTTAAAGTAAGCTATAGCATCATCCAGTGGCAGTTGTTTAATAGGAGACCAGTTGCAAGCATTTAGTTCTGTAAGGAAGCTTTCAGGGTTAAAGTTTTTATTTGATCTGACCATTTTGTATTTAGTTAGGTTAGGGGTAGCAATTTTATGTCTGATTAGGTAAGTAAGAGCGTGGTCACTTAAATCATCAGGTAGTGTCCCTACTATATAAGTTTGGTGGTGACTATTTATCAGAATCCAGTCCAATATGCTTTCTTTGTTGTTAGTTTTGTTAGTTCTGGTTGGGGCTTGAATGGTTTGTGAAAAACCATGAAGATTTAAGAGGGTGAGAGGGTCTACTGAGGTACAGGTTTTCTAGTCTACATTGACATTGCCCGGGACTATGGTTTCTTGTGGGAATTGAATAGGAAGCCAGCTAAGGATCTGTTCTAGGGAACTGATATTATTTCCAGAGGGAAGGTAGGTGCAGATTATATAGATGGCTTTGTGTGTATTAAGCTGCAGTTTGGAGATAAAGATTTTGGCATTACTTATAGAGGGAGGTTTTCATGTATGACAGTAATTTGCATACCTGTTTTGTAAAGATTAGCTATCCCACCACCCTTTTTGTTTATACGGTCTAGTCTGTAGATGTTGTAGCCAGGGGGGAGTAATCTCACTGTCTAGGGTTGCTGGTTTGAGCCACATTTCCGACAGGCAAAGGATGTCGAAAGAGTGTATGTCTAGCAGTGCATGGAGGTAGGCAAATTTATTATTAATGCTATGGATGTTAAGGTGAGCTATAGAGAGAGAGTTAGGGGGTTTGGAGGGTAATTATGAGCAAGAGGGAGGGGGACAGAGGGGGGTTTAGAGTAGCAGTGTTATTTGGACCAGGGTTGGGATGAATATCACCTGCTAGAAGGGAGAGAAGTAGTCTTTTTATTAGGTCAGAGGGTTTGGTGAGGAAGTGTAAGGATTTTCTGTTAACCTCATTAGTGTAGGAAATGTGGAACTTTCTGTGAAACTTTGCAAGAAGGTAGCTTGGAGAAGAAATGATGTTTGAGAATGGTTGAAATGTGTTTTGGGAAGGTGAGCTAGTATGTTGTCTGAGGGAGTGTGGTTCTTTAAGGCTAAGATGTTGATATGAGGTTAGAAGGTAGGGCAACATGTCTGAGGGAGTGTGGTTCTTTAAGGCTAAGATGTTGATATGAGGTTAGAAGGTAAGGCAACATGTCTGAGGGAGTGTGGTTCTTTAATGCTAAGATGTTGATATGAGGTTAGAAGGTAGGGCAACATGTCTGAGGGAGTGTGGTTCTTTAAGGCTAAGATGTTGATATGAATTTAGAAGGTAGGGCAACATGTCTGAGGGAGTGTGGTTCTTTAAGGCTAAGATGTTGATATGAGGTTAGAAGGTAGGGCCACATGTCTGAGGGAGTGTGGTTTTTTAAGGCTAAGATGTTGATATGAGGTTAGAAGGTAGGGCAACATGTCTGAGGGAGTGTGGATCTTTAATGCTAAGATGTTGATATGAGGTTAGAAGGTAGGCCAACATGTCTGAGGGAGTGTGGTTCTTTAAGGCTAAGATGTTGATATGAGGTTAGAAGGTAGGGCAACATGTCTGAGGGAGTGTGGTTCTTTAAGGCTAAGATGTTGATATGAGGTTAGAAGGTAGGGCAACATGTCTGAGGGAGTGTGGTTCTTTAAGGCTAAGATGTTGATATGAGGTTAGAAGGTAGGGCAACATGTCTGAGGGAGTGTGGTTCTTTAAGGCTAAGATGTTGATATGAGGTTAGAAGGTAGGGCAACATGTCTGAGGGAATGTGGTTCTTTAAGGCTAAGATGTTGATATGAGGTTAGAAGGTAGGCCAACATGTCTGAGGGAGTGTGGTTTTTTAAGGCTAAGATGTTGATATGAGGTTAGAAGGTAGGGCAACATGTCTGAGGGAGTGTGGTTCTTTAAGGCTAAGATGTTGATATGAGGTTAGAAGGTAGGGCAACATGTCTGAGGGAGTGTGGTTCTTTAAGGCTAAGATGTTGATATGAGGTTAGAAGGTAGGCCAACATGTCTGAGGGAGTGTGGTTCTTTAAGGCTAAGATGTCGATATGAGGTTAGAAGGTAGGCCAACATGTCTGAGGGAGTGTGGTTCTTTAAGGCTAAGATGTTAATATGAGGTTAGAAGGTAGGGCAACATGTCTGAGGGAGTGTGGTTCTTTAAGGCTAAGATGTTGATATGAGGTTAGAAGGTAGGGCAAGTCTGAGGGAGTGTGGTTCTTTAAGGCTAAGATGTTGATATGAGGTTAGAAGGTAGGGCAACATGTCTGAGGGAGTGTGGTTCTTTAAGGCTAAGATGTTGCTATGAGGTTAGAAGGTAGGGCCACATGTCTGAGGGAGTGTGGTTTTTTAAGGCTAAGATGTTGATATGAGGTTAGAAGGTAGGACAACATGTCTGAGGGAGTGTGGTTCTTTAAGGCTAAGATGTTGATATGAGGTTAGAAGGTAGGCCAACATGTCTGAGGGAGTGTGGTTCTTTAAGGCTAAGATGTCGATATGAGGTTAGAAGGTAGGCCAACATGTCTGAGGGAGTGTGGTTCTTTAAGGCTAAGATGTTGATATGAGGTTAGAAGGTAGGGCAACATGTCTGAGGGAGTGTGGTTCTTTAAGGCTAAGATGTTGATATGAGGTTAGAAGGTAGGCCAACATGTCTGAGGGAGTGTGGTTCTTTAAGGCTAAGATGTTGATGTGAGGTTAGAAGGTAGGCCAACATGTCTGAGGGAGTGTGGTTCTTTAAGGCTAAAATGTTGATATGAGGTTAGAAGGTAGGGCAACATGTCTGAGGGAGTGTGATTCTTTAAGGCTAAGATGTTGATATGAGGTTAGAAGGTAGGGCAACATGTCTGAGGGAGTGTGGTTCTTTAAGGCTTAGATGTTGATATGAGGTTAGAAGGTAGGGCCACATGTCTGAGGGAGTGTGGTTCTTTAAGGCTAAGATGTTGATATGAGGTTAGAAGGTAGGGCAACATGTCTGAGGGAGTGTGGTTCTTTAAGGCTAAGATGTTGATATGAGGTTAGAAGGTAGGGCCACATGTCTGAGGGAGTGTGGTTCTTTAAGGCTAAGATGTTGATATGAGGTTAGAAGGTAGGGCAACATGTCTGAGGGAGTGTGGTTCTTTAAGGCTAAGATGTTGATATGAGGTTAGAAGGTAGGGCAACATGTCTGAGGGAGTGTGGTTCTTTAAGGCTAAGATGTCGATATGAATTTAGAAGGTAGGGCAACATGTCCGAGGGAGTGTGGTTCTTTAAGGCTAAGATGTCGATATGAATTTAGAAGGTAGGGCAACATGTCTGAGGGAGTGTGGTTCTTTAAGGCTAAGATGTTGATATGAGGTTAGAAGGTAGGGCAACATGTCTGAGGGAGTGTGGTTCTTTAAGGCTAAGATGTCGATATGAATTTAGAAGGTAGGGCAACATGTCTGAGGGAGTGTGGTTCTTTAAGGCTAAGATGTTGATATGAGGTTAGAAGGTAGGGCAACATGTCTGAGGGAGTGTGGTTCGTTAAGGCTAAGAAGTTGATATGAGGTTAGAAGTTAGGGCAACATAAGGAAAGGAAAAAGTGAGGAAAGGAGGATATGTTTTAAATAAGAAGAGGTTAGTAGAGGATAATAATTTTTTGATGCTGACTTTGATTTGTGGGGCTTTAGTTTGGATGGATGTCCTGAGAAACATATTTTTTTCTTTTATTGTTTTGTTTATTTATGCATGTGGACCAACAGGCTGAGTGATCTTGAACTTACCATTTTGTTTAGGTCTGGTAGGGGCTGTCATACATTTATCTGCATGAGTGTAAAATATATTCACATGACTACTGGACATGTCAGCATTTTGGAGGTTACAGTTATACTTGAATTCTGAGACTTCGTCATAGCATTGTAAAAGGTTATTACATTTGAAGATTTTGAGTACTGTGATGTTTACATTTGATGGTTTGGGGAATTTGAAGGAGATGTTTGCCAGTCAATGGTAAGATTTATGTGTGGAAGGTTATACTAATGGCATATTGCATAAGTATGCTATATTTGTAAGAAACAGGTCAAGAATAGGTAACCTTTAATGGGTTCTATGACTTTTGGATCCAGAGTCCTTGTTTATGAAACTAGGGAACTTTTGAACATAACCTTGTAAAACTACAGTCCACTCTGCTACAGGCCCCATGAGGAGCTCAGTGTCTCTCCAACCAAACACCACTCTAAGTATTCAACTGCAGTACCACCTTTATCATTCTTATAAGAAAAGCTTGCAGTCCGTGTCTGAACTGTCTGCAAACAGCTAAAGTTAACTTTCAACCTAACACCAAGTATTCAACTGCGGTACCACCTTTATCATTCTTATATGAAGAGCGCAGTCTGGGTCTGAACTGTCTGCAAACAGCTAAAGTTAACTTTGAACCTAACACCACTCTAAGTATTCAACTGCAGTAACACCTTTATCATTCTTATAAGAAAAGTCCAGTCCGGGTCTGAACTGTTTGCAAACAGCTAAAGTTAACTTTGAGTATGTGTCTACCTGTTTGAGCCAATATTCATTATCCCCTGGAGAGCACTCTGCTTTGGCTTTGCTCCCCCCCCCCACTCATCTTCCATTTTCTCTCTTATTCCCTTCTGTTAGTAAGTAGTATCCATAACTGATAAATACTGTGTGTTTGTTAATTTAAACTGAGACCACAGTAGCCTACTGATACAAGGTTATCCTGTTTTTCCACCTGAGAAATGGTTAAGAAATGACTTACAGTTTCAGAACAGTCCTTGGTCAATTCTGATTGTTTCTTAAACGCAAACTTGTCTTTGCTTTGGCTCATTATCAGCAGTACAAAAGAACTGCCTGCTCACACCCTTGTTCTCCCCCTCCCACTTCCCTGTTTATTACCTTAAGCCAATCCCAAAGTTAATAAATATTACCTGTGGCAGGTACCATTTTTAAAACTACAACCACCCTTTGAGCACCTCATGCTCAGCTCTGCCATAAAACTTATTAAAACTGTCTGAACTGGGGCACAGCTAACTGATAGTTTGTGGAAATACAGGGTACCTACCTGAGTCTCCACATTCACTATCATATGTTCTTTTATCAGATTACTCTGTAACCTGATTGTTTACAGCCCCCTCATAAGAGCAACTAACAGGGTCTCTTCCCGCTTCGCTCCCCACCCTGCCCCGTATTCCCTACCATCCCCAGTGGTCCTAGCTTTATTACACTCACAAACCCCTCCCATCTTTCCAATAGCCAACCACGGCACTAAACCCAACACTACCTCCTCCATCGTCCCACTACCATCACTCCTCCTCAGCTAACATGTATAAGCATACCATACCTACGCTTACTGCATGCACTCTCCTTGCATATCTTACATCCTACCAAATCTGCATCATTCCCCCACTCAACCACTACCACTGTACTACTACTCACACCATCACTCATGTCTCACCCTCACTCAGCTCCCCTCCCACCGACTCAAGAACCATCCCTATGCCCCTCCGCATATTCTAGCAACAATATTACTCAAACATAAAGCATCCTTACAACTTAACATAGTAACCCTCCCACCATACCTATCACCCACAGAGCACAATCATAAAGTTTCCCTAATAAACAAACACATTGAAAAACTGAGAAAACTAATATCCTCATGCATATCAAAACTAGCCCTAAGTGGAAACATCCACCCCAGACCTGGCCCTACCATCTCCAACCCCAATCTTCATAATCAGACTAGAAATCACAACTTCTCCCATATCACAGCCAATAGAAAGCCAAGTGACTTCCTTCTACTAAGCCTAAATATTAGAAGTATATCCAACAAAGTCCATGAACTCCATGCCACCATAGACTTGTACTCCCCAGATATAGTCATCCTGACAGAAACCTGGCTAAAACCTCACATTAATAAAACCAGTTTGTTGAGAAAAAACACCTTTATAAACAACAGCAAAGCTTTCGGGTAGAAACCCTTCTTCAATACTATTACAAAATTCAAAAACCAAGTAGGTTTAAATAGGAGTCAAAAATAATCACATGACAAGCAGCCCTGAAAATCATGTGACAACATATAAAAGTTAAAAAACAAGTTAAAAAAACAAGTTGAAAAACAAAATTCACATTCAAATGCTAACAAGCACATATATAACTAGCTAATAAAAATAAAAATCAGTACACACAAAACTTTCTTAATTAACAGCATAGCCTAGTTCGTTGCAGTTTAACAAGAATAGGTTTCAATGTAACAGTAGAATTTAAACCTGGAGAATGGTCAGCAGCTAATCTGAGTATCCATTCATATTCCTTGATCTCAAGTAGATTATTAATGTCCCCACCTCTTAGTGTTGTATGAAGAATATCTATAACTCTGAATCTAAATCTATGATTGGGGCCACATATGCTTATATGCTTATATAAGGCATTTTTATTAATTGTTCTTCTGATCTCAGATTTGTGTTCAGTGATACATTCTTTTAGCTTCCTTGTTGTTTTCCCCACATGAAAAGAGGAGCACACAACACAGGTTGCCAAATATATCACATTTATACTAGCACAAGTAGCTAATAAATCAAATTTATATATTTTGCCAGTCAGCGGATGCTTGAACACATTACTATTGGTATTCATAATATCAGAACAACAAGTACAATTCATACAACAAAAGGTGCCATGTTTAGAAGAAGTGGGTTGGTTGAAATCTCTATTAAAATCCTTATAACATAATTTGCTTTTTCTAAGACACTGTTCGGTTCGATTCTCAGCTAAAGCATCTTCTGCGTGGAGACATGCGTGAATGGGTGTACCTTTGTTGAAGGTTGTGCGTCAGGCCTGGCAAGCCGGTAGGTAAAAATCAACTGCCAATCATTAGCAGACTGGAGTTCCGCTGTGGCGACCCCTAACAGGGAAAAGCTGAAAGACACAAACAAACAAATGTTCTCATATTCCTATATGAAAAATACGGTCTATCACCCAGAACAGTCTTGACATTAGCGGATGCCATCAATATGACCCAATTTCTCTCTATGATCTGCTTAACTAGGTATGTCCTAGTATTATAGGTAGTAACATATCTAATTCTAAAATCTTTTTGTTCTGTTCTACGCAAGGTAGAGTTAGGCTTATCATTTAATAAGAAAATTGGTTTAAGCTTTGTACTTCTATCAGCTATAGTGTTAGCTTTCAAATCTAACAATAATTTTAAATCATAACCACTATTCAAAAAATCTTTCATCATTTCATCAAGTTGTCTAATAAAACATGTCTCGTCAGTATTCAACCTACTAACTCTATTAAATTGAGATGTTACTATGCCCTTAAACACATGGGGAGCATGCATGCTAGTATTATGTACATATCTACCAGCATATACTTCCTTTTTATGGACGCTAGTATGAAGAGACCCTTCTAATAATTGTATTTTGACATCTAAGAAAGCTATTGTGCTATCTGAAAAATCCATTTTAAACTTTAAAAAACTTGTGGTTGTATTCAGATTATCTATATATTCAACTAATTGGGAGGAAGACCCTTTCCAAATCATAAAACAATCATCTACGAAATGCTGGTAAAAGCATACATTGTCATTCAAAGAATTTATATTACTACAAATATATGTCTTCTCCCACTGATATAAAATTAAGTTGGCATAAGTATTAGCTACTGATGTGCCCATGGTTACACCAGTCAGCTGCAAGTATAACTGTTTATCAAACAAAAAAATATTGTTAGTTAAAACTATTTCCAATAGAGAACAGATGTTTGTGTCTTGCTGTTATAGAGACTTGTAAAGTCAGAAATTCTCTTATAGATTCAATACCGTATTCCTTGTTGCATTGCGAAATACTAGAGAGATGCATTCACTCTCTGGTCTCAGACTACCTCCTTACTAACAACCTCCTTTCCAATACTCAGCATGGTTTCCGACCAAACCATAGCACCACCACTGCCTACTCTCCTTTACTAACACTATCCTTCAGCATAAAAACAATGGATATCTCTCCTCTGCTACTTTCCTAGACCTATCTAAAGCATTTGACATGGTCCCACACAAACAACTCACCTCTATCCTCAATAACCTATCCTTCTCTCAATCAGTCAGCAGCTGGTTTCAGAGTTACCTGTCTGACCGCCAGCAATCCGTTGTATGGCAGAATGACATATCTCCCCAACTACCTGTCTCTATAGGGGTTCCCCAAGGATCCATCCTTGGACCCCTACTCTTCTCTATTTTTACCAATAATCTAGCCTCTGCCACCAAACATGGCACACTCATACAATAAAACCAAAGCGAAAAACAACCAACTGGGTACAATGTAAATTTATTATCCAAATAAAAGAACGTCAATTTTAACATTCAACGAACAAATAATAAATGTCGAACTTCAATTTTAACATTCAACGAACAAATAATAAATGTAAGTATCCAGTTTGTTTCATCTTTATTTGGAGTATGGAGACACTCATACTATACGCAGATGACTCAACCATCATCTGCTCAGCCCAGTTCCTACCCAAACTGCAAAAAGTCACACAGGAAGCCTTTTCCTCTGTTGAAACTTGGTTACCTGATGCCCAATTAATACTCAACCCAAACAAAACTAAACTATTCATCTTTCAACCCACCAAACATACTCAAAACAACTCTCACTTTAACATCACAGCAAAAGACAACACCGCTATATATCCAACAGAACGCACCAAATTGTTAGGAGTGGAAATAGACAATAAACTAAAATTTGACATTCACATATCCATGACCATAAAAAAAAAGTCCACAATAAACTTGGAGCATTATACAGAAATAAGCAACTTCTTACCAAAGCAGCAAAGATTTCAGTAGCAAATTCCCACCTTATCTCCACCCTACTTTATGCCTGTCCAATATATACCAACCTAAGGCAATGCGATCTGAATAAGTTAGAGACCTGCTACAACAAAATCGCCAAATTCACCACAAGGGCATCCTACCGTAGTCACCACTGTCTCTCACCTGCTGAACTGGGCTGGCTTGAACTTCCTCACCTCCTTCAATGGTATCAACTCACACTCGCCCACAAACTAGTAAACCATCAACTAAATGTCCAATCCCTCCAGAATCTACTCCAGCCCTATCGCACCACCAGACCACTAAGATCCAGCAACAAAAATCACTTCCAGATCACTAAAGCCAATAACTCTGCTGGTGAAGCACTATTCTCTTGTACCATAACCAAATTATGGAACTCCCTCCCACCCACAATTACCTCTGTACCATCATGCACCCACTTCAAAACTTTACTAAAAGCGCACCTAAAAACACCTTACAACTCCCACTCTAATATCACCCATCCCATCCACCCACTACCTTTCTTTTCACCCCACTAACTACCTTGATTATAGCAAACTCAGATGCTCATAAGCCTACTACTTATTATACAGCAGGAACTTTTTATTGCAACAATTGTTAATGTCTGTTATGTACTTCGCAGATAAAGATTCTAGTTGTCTACTGATGTACTATGTTCTTCATCTGTAACTATGTTTGTAATTGTTAATTGCTATGTTAATCAAATTGTTAATTGCTATGTAAAATCCAATGTAACTACTGTCTGTATATTTTAACTGTGGAGCTTTTCTCCCCGGGCCTCCTCTGAAAATGAACCTACGTCCAGTCGGACACTCCTGGTCAACAAATGTAAATAAATAAAGAAAGAAAGAAAGAAACCTTTATTTGAAGTATAGGTATCATAGTTCATTAACAGGTAGTTAGTCAACCAGGATGACCTGTATATTTGAAGTTCATATAGCAAATTTAGGAATCAAACATGGTTATCAGGGGGTATTGAGGGGGTACTGCAACATGCTGTGATCTGATAGCTGTTTTTATTTAGTTTGGTTTGTATTTCATTAACTTCACTTTGTAGGTCTTTAGGAATCCACTTCAGGTATTGTAGTCTTTTACAAATAATGCATTCTACCCTGCAGTTTCCATTGGATCCAAAGGCATGGTATTTTTAAAACCCTGGTATAGAATGAGTGTCTGTTACACATTTAAGCCAAGTTTCAGTAATAATACATACATGACTTCACTCCATATGTAGGAGGGCCTCCAAGTCATGCAATTTGTTATTTAGAGTCCCAGTGTTGAGCAGCACTACCTTATTATTGTCTGGTACTTGATTTAGTTGCTTTTTAGGTTGACAGTTCCATTAGCTGGATTCTGCCTAAAAAGGCTTTAGCCAGCATGTGGAAGTCTTGGAATGAGAAGTGCAAGTCATCCTTGGTGAAGCTAGTAGGGACATGGAGCAACTCATCCCAAGCCAATACACACTGAAGCTCCCTTCAAATGATGACACTTGCAAACACAATTTTTGAAACCAGCTATCTTTTCTTTGTACCTCACATCATTCTTGGAGAAAGAAGGATTCCACTCTATGTCAGTGATCTTTCCTGTATCTGTAAACTGCACAGAGAGGTGGAAAGTCTCTCTCTCTCTATGTCTCTACATTTCCCTTAGGATTCTGTGTGCCATGTTGGCTAACCCCATATGAACCATTACCATGTTGTAGTCATACATGTTCAGCTTGAGATTCTTCACAGCCCTTGCAAAGTCAGATATCTTAATACCTGAAAGGCAGCTCAATCTCACCCTTTTTTGACTAACCATGGGAAACTAGAGTCATTGTACCTGACTGTGAATGCACCCATCACCAGCGCATTTTTGTTAGCAGAGGGTTTAGGTGCATTGGGTTCAGGGGAAGCTTTTTTGCTGGTGAGTCTTGTCTATGGATGAGGTAATATGTGTTGTGGTGATTGATTTCTTCTAAATCCTAGTCTTGTTTAATCTCAGAGGCTTAGGCAATGAATTTTGCAGTCTCAGCTTCTGATAACTTTCCTGGTATTTGTGCTCTGAAAGTGTGTGGTACTCATAGAGGGTGTTCATAAGTGAGAGGCATGCCTCTGTCTTAGTTACATATTTACATCCCTTAGAGATAAAAAGGCAAACATAAGCTAACCACACCGCTAAAGGAGACTCACACGCAAAACAACCAAACTGAGAAAAATAATTGTGAGTCAACCAACACGGTCCAGGAAGGATAAACATCTTTTGAACACCAAGAATGTATAAAAACAGTTTTTTATACATTCCTGGTGTTCAGCAGAAGTGTATACTGCCGGACCATGTTGGTTGACTCACAATTATTCTTCTCAGATCCCTTACAGATAGTTTGTGAAGTGATAAGTAACAGTTAATTGTCTGTGAGCATCATACGATTGCTACAATATCTGAATAAACCAAGTACTATGAGACTGGCATCTGAGGGGAGACAAGCTGGCTGACCTTTCATTTAGTCCAAGAGTATAGAAGTAAGAAATATAAGACTTATTTATACAGTATTTAACTTGTCTGAATGAATAAATGAGTCTCAGACTTTCAAATGGTTAACAATACTACTCTTCCCTCATTAGGCCAATCATAGAGTACAATGCCCCATTTGGAATGTACCTCAATAAACACCTGCAGCAACTGAAGAGGCAGCAAATGTACCTCACAAAGAGGATCCTAGGCTTTAAATACTTATCCTATGTGGGACAGACTCAAAAATCTCCAACTATTCTGTCTCATATCGCTTTCTTATAGGCGATTTCTGCTTGACTTACAAAGCCATGTCTGACCCAGCTCTGTTAGAAATGCTACATCTAAAGAAATCCCAATCCCTCCACACCACATGCTCCAGAGACCTCAACCTCATTACCATAATCAACAGAACATACTGGAGGGACATATTCTTGACTCAGAGTCTGCCCATGCTATGGGCATTATGAGAGTGTCTTCTTTGAAGCATTCGCCAAAGCCATAGATGAGGGTTAGGTGGTTCACACAGCTTATTTAGATCTCGCCAAGGCTTTCAACACCATCCCCCACTCTGGAATTATAGATAACCTCACTAAACTAGGTATAAATCCCTATGTCACAAGATGGGTTGCCAACTGGCTCACAGACAAAACCCACACTGTGAAAGTAGCAGACTCCAAATCTGACTTCAGACCTGTGACAAGTGGAGTACCACAGGGTTCAGTCCTGGGTCCTCTCCTGGTTGTTATCTACTTCCCTGAAGTACAGGCTAACACAGAAGGTCTTTGGCTAACAAAGTTTGTAGATGACTGCAAACTAGGAGCCATAATTGAAACTCCTAACTATGTGGACATACTACAAAAGGGCCTCACTGAGACAGATGCCTGGAGGCAAAGCCATGGCCTGACGCTCAATGCCAAAAAGTGCATTGTCATCCCCTTTGGTAAAAACTCTGTACCCATGAACTACCACATAAGTGGTAGTCTACTTAACACCAAACGTGTGATAAGAGACTTTGGGACACAGGTGGACAGTAATCTCTCATTTGATAATCACATGGCCACAGTGGTCAGGAAATCCTTCTACGTGGCTCACCTCATCACAAAAGGTTTCTCATCCAGAAAAAAAGAGGTCATTGTTCCACTCTACTCATCACTCATTAGACCGATTATAGAGTACAATGCCCCTTTTGGTATGTACCGCACAAGACATCTACAACAACTGGAATGGCCACAGAAATACCTCATAAAGAGGATTACTGGCCTTAAACAGATGCCCTATGCAGACCATCTAAAAAAACTCCAGCTTTACTCCATCGCATATCACCTACTCAGAGGCGATCTCTGCCTAACATACAAAGCTATGTCAAACCCAGAGCTGTTGGACATGCTCCACTTAAAGAAATCCCAATTCCTCTGAGCTACACGGTCTAGGGGCCTAAACCTTGTCACCACAATAAACAGAACATGCTGGAGGGATAGATTCCTATCCCAGAGACTCCCATACTCTGGAACAGACTACCTATCTATATCAAACAGAGCTCCTCATTAGCACTCTTCAAGAAAAATCTTGATGATTGGATGGGAAATAGGAAATTCACCCCAGGGATCACTTCTGTGACTCTGCTCGACAGGGGCACAGGAACATAATTTTCTTGAGTGGCAAAAGCCAGGGTACCTTTTTGGCTAGGCTTATATAGGCCCTAGGGCTAAGTGCCTAGTACCTACCTATGAATCTATGAACCTATGTATAGACTTCCCATACATGTCAGCAGAGCACCTCGCTGACTCTCTTCATGAGAAATCTTGATGAGTGGATGGGAAATACTTGAGTGGCTCTACTCGACAGAGGCACTGGAAACTAAGGTCCGGTGGCACGATGTCAGGGTAATCCTATAGCTAGGCTTGTAAAGGCCCCAGTCCCATTAGCCTTGTACACACCTATGAACCTATGAATAACTGAACCTTTAGTGCCATATTATGTGTAAATTACTATAAATGAGAAATAGTGTCAGCAAAATAACTACAAACCAGTGGTACCGATTTCATTTTTTCAATGAACTTTGCATTCAAAAGAATTTTTTTGGATATGAAAAATGTGTCTGTTTTTGTTCCCAGAATCAGCAGATGTGCAACAGAGGTAATGAGAACTGCAAGAATTAGCTACAGTACTGATATAAATGCGCATTCATATTTCCTCTTTCTATATATACAGGAAGGGACACATCATCATCTGTAATATTAATAACAGTAAAGACAAAAGTAAAATCTACAAACTCGCATACACTTTGTATTTTGAACCGGTGCAATTGTTTCATCTCTTTTGCCCTTTCATCTCGTATCACTTCATCTTCTGTTATCTGTCCATATTCTGATTCAAATCCATGCTTTTTATTACAAATCTTTGGAATGATTTATGGTAGAGCTAGTACGGAAAGAAAATATGTTTGTTAAAGTGAGCACATCATTGCATCCCTAGATTTATGGATAGTTGTTTACCTTTTTTGGCTGGGTTAATCTGACTAGGCTAGAAGCCTCTTTTCAGGGAACACTCAAAGTGGCATTTATGTTTGATAAGGGCATGAGGGAACTTTCCCTACTCTGTATGAGCAATTGTAGAGGGAAAACATTTGGTGTGGTGCTTCCTAGCTTCCATTCTGAGCACAAAGGTGGCTCAGAGAAGCAGGAAACATGGAGGAAAAGGACAGCGAGATCATAAGCAAGGAGAATGAATGTGCTGTTAATTGAAGAGCTCTAGAAGCTAACGTTAAGGAAAATGAGTCAGAGGATTAGGAGAAGGAGGAGGATGGTAGAGACAAAGTGATTAAGGTAAGTAAAAGTGAAATGTGGGTAGAGGATGGTACTATGGTGGATTCGGAGGAGATCTTTCAGCAAAATCTATTTGATACAGATCTTTCGGCATCAGAATGTGGTATTACATATCTATGTGAATCAGAGTGCCTCCCTAACCTAATTCAAGTACAACTTGGACAATTGGATGGGAAACCAGAATTTCATCCCTGGTTTGGCACTTATGTCTCTAATGCAAACAGGTAATCTGTAAATGGTTCATCTTCCGGGGCAATGCTTACACTAATCAAGGGTATCAGAACTTGTCAGAGATTTGGGATGCATGGCTAGGCTTAAAATGGCCCTTGTGGTCGTTAGCCTAGTAATGAACCTATGAACCTATTACAACCCTCCATTTGGGAGGGTTGTGGGATGTTTATTTAAAAAGATTAGTGGACCAAAGTGAACCAGAGAGTGATAAAGCAGCATCTTGGGGAGAAATAATGGAGAGAATTCAGGGAGAAGAGAATATGCAAGTGAAGAAAGAGGAGAAGAAATTGTTTACTCAGATAGTGAGAGAGGGTGAAAGAAGAGGAAATAAAGCAGAAATGAAAATGAAATTTTGTGTGAGGATAAGCAATAAAACCAAAAAGGAACTGGACAGGTATGAGGTATGAGACAGGGTCATACCACCACTGGGAATAAAACCCAGAGAGGTAAGGGCTTTTATTTGTATTAATAAGTAAATATGCTAGGATATTTTTTCAAAGACGCTCAATACTTGGTGAATTTTTTGGAACAGTATAATAAGAGAAAAGGCACTAATCCATGGAACTTATATATAATTCAGGTTTTCAATAGAGAAGTCAAAAAGAAAATATATGTACAATTCAGAAATTGAAAGAAATGACTTGATATAATATTTAAAAACTATTTGTAAAGATGTTTTGCATGTTACAAAAATGTGTGATAATAGAGGTTTGTGGACAGGAGGGTGGGAATGTGGTGTAATATTGAAAATGCAAGAAGAAAAATTGTTCATTTACCTAATATAATTTATGATGAAGGGAGCAGGGGAATGGTGAGATACTGGGAACAGCCTAAGACATGCTTTTTATGTGGTAAGGAAGATCACTTGATTAGCAGTTGTGATAAAAGAAAATGTTTTATATGCGGAATAGTGGGACATGAAGCCAAAAAATGTGAACAGAAATGTATGAAATGTGAAAAGATAGGTCATACCTGGATGAATTGAACAGAGATAGAAAAACATAAACAAGATACAATGCTTACACAAGAAAAAAATGTTTTAGATGCTGTAGAGGAAATGCAAAATGAACAAATCAATGGAGATGAAGTAACGATGGATGTGAGAGAAAACATAAATGTAATAAATGATAAAGATAGAAATGAGGAAGAGTTAACAAACAATTCTAGTTACGAAGGAAATAGTAAATGGATAAAATAAGGAATAAAACATTCTATAGGTAAAAGGGTAAAAGAAAATGAAAGTTCAGAAATACACCTCAAGAAAAAATAAAAAAGGAAAAGGATAAAAATTAAATCCATACATTAAAGTGAGAATCCTAGCCATCAATGTTAGTGAAATAAAGAATATTAATCATAGGCTAGCAGCATTAGAATTGTGTATGACATTGGAAATGGATATTGTAACACTTACTGATATTAGAATAACAACGGATAAAGAATGAGAACAAGTAAATGGATTATGGAAAGGAAAAGTATTAATGAACTTAGTAAAGAATGTGCTGGCATAGTCATTTTATGTAGTAAAGATTAGATAGACATTTTGAATGATACAATAACTTTTAAATGGAAGAATAATAGTAATAGACATAAGGTATAAGAAGCAAATTTATAGACTGACCGCAGTTTATGCATATACGCTACAGAAACAAAAAGAAGTTATGTCTAGAAAAATAATGGATTATGTGAGTTTAAATATGCAAATAATTTTGATGGTGGACTTTAATTGTGATTTAAGACATAGACAAAAAGAGGGAGCAGATGTTAAAATAATTTTTCATATGATCAAGTACAACAATATGTACTTATGGAAAAATGAAAAATGGATATATAATTGAAGCAACTTTAGAACTGAAATTGATTATTTTATAGTTTCAGACATTTTAAACATATTATGTAAAGAGTATAAATAGGGTTTTCTGATCACTCAGCTATATGGATAGAAATACAAGAAAAGAGAAATTATATAAAGATAGGTAAAGGAGTAAAAAGAATTAATGAGTCAAAATTAAATGATGAAGGAAAAAACATTATATTGCAATTATGGAGTGATCAGATAAGTATGAGAAGATTCTATAAATATTGGATGTTGCTAGATTAGTTTGAAAGAAAAGTATAAAAAAGAAGTGCTAAGATGGTAGAAATTCATGAGGTTAAATAATTTGATGTTTATAAGGAAGCCAGTGATAAAATATTTGAAAATATAACAAACAATAGTGAAAAGTTCATAGAAGAACAAAGTATGCTGTATAATATGAATCAAGTAAAAATTAAACAAAGATTGTTTAAGCAAAGATACTTTTTACAAGGTATAGAAGAAGAAATAGCACCATACTTGAGTAAAATGGTTAAAGAAGACACAAGTAATGAGAGAATTAAAGAATGGAAGAGGTGATATCGTTAAAACACAAGAAGAAATTATGAAAACAATTGAAGAATATATATAATAGAGACATTTTCGATAAATGATATTATATTAAAAGAAAAATGGGGAATGAATAAATCTACTAAAGAAGATAAAAGATACAAGATACAATGCTTACACAAGAAAAAATGTTTTAGATGCTGTAGAGGAAATGCAAAATGAACAAATCAATGGAGATGAAGTAACGATGGATGTGAGAGAAAACATAAATGTAATAAATGATAAAGATAGAAATGAGGAAGAGTTAACAAACAATTCTAGTTATGAAGGAAATAGTAAATGGATAACATAAGGAATAAAACATTCTATAGGTAAAAGGGTAAAAGAAAATAAAAGTTCAGAAATGCACCTCAAGAAAAAATAAAAAGGGAAAAAGATAAAAATTAAATCCATACATTAAAGTGAGAATCCTAGCCATCAATGTTAGTGAAATAAAGAATATTAATCATAGGCTAGCAGCATTAGAATTGTGTATGACATTAGAAATGAATATTGTAACACTTACTGATATTAGAATAACAACGGATAAAGAAAGAGAACAAGTAAATGGATTATGGAAAGGAAAAGTATTAATGAACTTAGACAGTGAAGAATGTGCTGGCATAGTCATTTTATGTAGTAAAGATTAGATAGACATTTTGAATGATACAATAACTTTTATATGGAAGAATAATAGTAATAGAAATAAGGTATAAGAAGCAAATTTATAGACTGACCGCAGTTTATGCATATACGCTACAGAAACAAAAAGAAGTTATGTTTAGAAAAATAATGGATTATGTGAGTTTAAATATGCAAATAATTTTGATGGTGGACTTTAATTGTGATTTAAGACATAGACAAAAAGAGGGAGCAGATGTTAAAGTAATTTTTCATATGATCAAGTACAACGATATGTACTTATGGAAAAATGAAACATGGATATATAATTGAAGCAACTTTAGAACTGAAATTGATTATTTTATAGTTTCAGACATTTTAAACATATTATGTAAAGTGTATAAATAGGGTTTTCTGATCACTCAGCTATATGGATAGAAATACAAGAAAATAGAAATTATATAAAGATAGGTAAAGGAGTAAAAAGAATTAATGAGTCAAAATTAAATGATGAAGGAAAAAACATTATATTGCAATTATGGAGTGATCAGATAAGTATGAGAAGATTCTATAAATATTGGATGTTGCTAGATTAGTTTGAAAGAAAAGTATAAAAAAGAAGTACTAAGATGGTAGAAATTCATGAGGTTAAATAATTTGATGTTTATAAGGAAGCCAGTGATAAAATATTTGAAAATATAACAAACAATAGTGAAAAGTTCATAGAAGAACAAAGTATGCTGTATAATATGAATCAAGAAAAAATTAAACAAAGATTGTTTAAGCAAAGATACTTTTTACAAGGTATAGAAGAAGAAATAGCACCATACTTGAGTAAAATGGTTAAAGAAGACACAAGAGTAATAAGAGAATTAAAGAATGGAAGAGGTGATATCGTTAAAACACAAGAAGAAATTATGAAAACAATTGAAGAATATATATAATAGAGACATTTTCGATAAATGATATTATATTAAAAGAAAAATGGGGATTGAATAAATCTACTAAAGAAGATAAAAGAATGGAGGAAAAGATTACAATAATGTAATTAAATAATGTGCTTAAGAGGATAAATGTAGAATCGGCTACAGGAATAGATGGAATGGAATACTTAATGAACAAAAACATGCAGTGGTAGCAAAAAGGATATTTTTAAAAAATAATGAATGAATGGCTTGATGAAGCTATCAACAATTAAATAATATGCGTAGGGGTAATGAAATTTATATGGGAAAATGGAAGAAAAAACATATATAACAAACTGAAGACCTTTAGCAATAAATAATATAGACTACAAGGTTTTCCTGAAAATAATAGAAAAAAGAATAGCAAATAAAGGTAGCAAATTACTAGCTGATTTTCAGAGTAAGAGGTATTCAAGAATTACTAATTCTAATAAGGGAACTGGTAGATGACATAATAAGTAGAAAAATAGAACTGAAAATATTGGTGAGAGATGTAAACTAAGCATTTGACAAAATTTGATTTAAAACATTATGGTAAATCCTAGAAGAATATAATATGAGTAATAAAATAATAAATGTTTTGAAATTGGTGTGCAGAGAAAATAAAGTAAGACTGGTAATCAATGGATGGATGAGCACAATGTTAAGGTTAAATAGTGGTATTAAACAGGGATGCATTACAAGTAGCATCCTATTCACATTAATTATGAATGCGATAGTTATGGAGATAAATATGACATTAGAGAAAGCCAGATATGGAATATCAAAGGGGATTATGATTCCAATTATGTTTACATATGCAAACAACTTACTACTGTAAGTAGTTAAAAATATGGTATGGATGAATACAGCTATAGGAATACTCAATAAGGAACTGAAAATATTATGATTGACTCTTAACAAGGAGAAAAGTAATGGACTAGTTTTTTTGGTATAAATACAAGGTGTTACATTTAATGCAGAAGTAGTAGAAATTTAGGAATGAAGTTTAAAAATGAACAAGCATGAGAAGAACAATGGAAAGATATGACATTAAAATTACTTTGCATTTGTATTTTTTGGAGGACATTTAGACTTTCATATAAGAAAAAGGCATATTTATGTAATTCCACAATTATGGGTAAAATCATACATTTAGCTGGTGTGTGTACAATTCCATTAATACTAGAAAAAGATTTATTAAATGCAATTTTAACATCCATTTGGGGGTCAAGACTTAACCCTGTGAAAATTGGTACACTTTACCTGAGTGGAAAAGAAGGAAGGTTGGGCTTGATACACCCTATTGTATATTTTTTTCTTTGAACATGTACAGAGTCTTACTAAATAGGAAAAGCAAAGGTAAACTTCGGTAAATTTACCTTTTTAAATTATAGAAAAAAACACAAAGCAATTTGGGAAATATTTGAGTATTTAAAAAAAAGTAAAAATATTCATTGCACAGATATGAAATTATATCAAGAAAAAATATTGTTATGGAAAATCGATTTAGGGAAGATAGAGGAAAACAGAAGAATGTGGTATGAAAATATAATGGAAAAAAATGTACTATGTGTATCCATGGAAATGAATAAGTGACTTAAAGATCAAAGCACAAAAAAGCAAGAATGAATATATTTAAAACCTATGTAGAAATTACGGACTTTTATAGAGATTATCAATAGGTAAACTGACAGTTAAGGAAAATATGCCATATAAAACAAAAATATATAGAGTTTATATATATTGTGGTGAATTGGACACAGCTGAACATGTTTTTTTAAATGTAAAAGGACTTTTGAACTGTGGAGAGAAACATATGAAAAAGTGACTTAAAAGAACATTGACTATATTAATATGGACATGATTGAATACGGACATTATAAAAATTTAAAACAAGAAGTCATAAACAAACTGGATGTTAAAGTACTTTGTATTATTTGGATTATATCGAATGAGAGAGTTAATAAGCTGAAATATAATGGAAACTGGTTATCAGAGATTTTGAAAAAGGTAAAATTGTTGTGGAAAAAGCAGTGGGAGTTGAAATTTGAATGTAAATGTATTAGTCTGTTATGAGTATTGTAAATAATGTAAAAAATATAAATAATCTAAATAAGTGATGAAAACTGTACATAAGATGCATTTGTAAATAACAAAAAAAAACCCCTACTCCATTTTGTTTTGGTTCACTCAAACTTCATGCTACCAGACTGGCTCTCCAGTGCTCCACATCTATGCTGGGTCCTACCAGCTATTCTCCTTACATTAGACCACTCCAAGACTGCTAAGGTTGGCCATGGCTCCTAAAGGTACTGACACTGCAATAGAATAAATAAAAATGGTATCCAATCATCCAATGACTGTTCATCCTTAGTAACCCCAAGATTAATGTCATTTGACATACAATTCCTGACAAAAAATGATTGAAACATCTGGTCTATCAAGACCTGTTTAACCTGTAGAATTGGCTTAGGCTGCAAAACCTTACTTCTCACCCCCAAGAGACCAAGTCCATGCTTTTCTTGGGACCCACAAAAGATTTAACAAAACCAAACAAACTCTTAACCTTAATGAACATGACATTATCCCCATTGAATTCACTTTATCCTGGGCATTTCGTTAGACTGATGTCTTAACTACCAGAAGAGCATATAGAAGGTATAGACCAAAGTAAACTGCCTACTCTTGTGGGTCAGTCAAATTCCCCAACTCTACCACAACCCTACCCACTAGAGTGGTAACACGGAAATGTATCCTTCTTGTACAGCTCAAATATGGCTTTCCCCTTTTGCCTCAACCTCAGTCATAAACACTTCAGCTCTTCAGACACTCTAATAAAGTCTGCCAGTTCTTAACTAGTTCCTCCCAAAAGAGTGCATAACTCTACTCAAAGCATAGTGGGTGCTAGTCCAGGCCAGAGCCAACCTTCCTTCTTTTCAGATTACTACACTAAGACACACCATCTCCTCATACTATGAAACTTTTTACAGCCATCCTAATTTACAACCTCAGAAGTTAAAGCAGAGGTGTCTCGATCCTTCAAATACCATGTAACATACAATATTCCTCAGACAGTAGCCTCTCTGTTTTTACCCCAAATGATGGTAATCACTTCCACAAATGCCAATTGAACTTTCAGGCTACTCATGTTTCAGGCATCAATTCAAATACTCTCTACTAAAACAGCATGAATGCAGTTGTCCTGGACTAGAGCATATCACATGACTCTACACGTTATACTTAGCAAGACTTCACCAGTTACAGTCACCCTCATTCCCTCCTCCCTTATACTTCTGTGGACTCACCATTTGCACCCATGTGCTTACCACTTATATATTACCTAAACTACTCCTACTCCTACTACTACTACTACAGTCTCTGAATCTAATCATCTCTCTCTCTGTCTCTCCCGCTGTGTCAATTGATTTTACAGTCCTCTGGACTTCTCTTACATACTCTTCTTTTTCTACCTATTTTAGTTCTACCATTCCTGCCTTCAAATCTTCATTCTCTATTTTGTGACCTTACTTATAAACCAGTCTCTCCTCTTTTTTCTTTCTCTTCTGTTTTCCCTCTGTATATATGCACATGCATGCAGTTATTGCTTATGCAATGTTTATTGTATCACATTGTTAACCTTAGTGTAACTAAATACTGTTTGATAACCTCAGTGCAACTAAATGCTGTTTGTTACATTTGTAACCCAGGCTGAATCTGCAGATGATCATATGTTAATTGACATTCTACCCTAGTAAAAATATGTATGTATGTATGTATGTATAAAGTATTCACTGTACTGCACTGTAGAAGAGAAGCTAATTTATTCCAGCAATCAGAGAATGTCTAGAGGCAGGTGTGAAATTCAAGATGTATCCAACTGCCTTCAGAATATTTTTTCCTGGAGGATCAAAGTCACTTTTTGATACAGAGCAGGCTAAGAAGGAAATACAAATGTTTGTCCAGCAAAGTCATTAAGTAGAAAGTGACTCTACCTTTCATTCTTCTGATAATAAAGCTCATAGGGAGACTTTATCAGTGAAGACTTTGCCAATGTTCTGAAATAAAATACGTGACAGACAACAGAAAAGCACAGGATTTAACTAGAAGAATAGGGAGTACCTTGGAATTGAACCAGAATCTGGACTTGGCACAAGAAGAAGAACAGGGATAAAACCGCCTGCACAAGAAGTAGTGAATAAATGTGTGATTACAAAATATCAGTTGCATGCCTGAAATATAGCTGTATGAAAAAAGTAGAACAAATGGAATTTTGTTGAGTTTGTTAAACTTGTGAGGGACTTAGTTTAGGAAGGACAGTAAAGGGAATTGAAGAAGTAGGAAAGAGGCAACTGACAGTAAATCAGCTTCTATTCTTAACAGTACACTATTTCTATAAAAGTTTTCATCATGTAAGTAATATGTTAAATAGTAAAGTATGTTTAGTTGTTCCTTTATGTGATAAAGATACTAAGGTAAACAGATGTCTTTTTGCTTTTCTTTTTATTTTTTTATGTCATTCTTTTTAGTATTAAGAAATGTTTGCATTAAAATACAAAAAGAGAATGAAAAGGCTTAACAAATGCATGATTCATTTAATAAATTGTAAGCTTGGGTTGTTGAGGTAGGGGAACATAAAAGTACAGAGATCATAATATATGTAGATCTGATATGTTTTCTCTTACTTTTGTATGGGTAAATGTCTGGATTAAGACCAATGACTTAATCTAATAAATTGTAAGTGGAAACAAGTAAATTAAAGAACACTGAATGAATTAAACGTTTTCCTTTAGCAATAAATGTTCAGCATGACTTTAGGAGCCTGCAGCCTAGGACTACAATTTTTTTTCTTTTTCTGTTATGTTTCCATTAAGACAAGCTGATTAAAGGGAAGAAAAAGTCAGAAAACTGGTTTCTTTAAGGCCACAGGTTAATGTTTTCTGAAAGAATCCAACTTGTTTTTTTTTTACATTTTTGAGGGGAATAAAGATAAAAAAAAAGAAACAGACAGCAATTAGTGTAAGTAAGAGCATGGGCAGTAACATGCATTATAGTATGGATATCCTTAAATGTAGGTCAGATAGTGCCTGTGCCTGCAGCTGTCAGTTTAAGACAATTGCCCCTACTAGAAGGGATAAACTTTCATTATTTCACGGTTTTTGTTTTCACTAGATTAGCACATTATAGGGGTGCTCTGAGGGGTGTTATTTATTAATTTTTTTTGTTTTGTTTGAGGGTTTTTATTAAATCCAAAAGTCTTGTAAAATGTGATGTAGATTCTAATGGAAATAACAAGAAACAACTGTTTAAAAGATCAACCTCTAAGATATTAGTGGGTCCACATATAAAACTGTAAATAGACATCTAAAAAAGCTGTCATATGTAACAGGTGCAAATAATATCTCCTTATTATAATAGTTACTCTTTCCATATTAGCATGGAATGTAAATGGTTTCACAGGTATAGACATAAAGGAAAGAATGCTGACTTACACTAATGAATGCAGAGTGAAAATAGCAATGCTACAGGAGAGAGAACATGTGACTTTGATAAACAAAGGATCTCAGGATGGATATTCAGTAGAATATCAGGGACTAAAGAAAAGGGGAGTACTTATATTAATTGCTAGAGGAGTTTCAATAGTAATAGGAGAGGGGAAAAAGATAATAATGGTAGTAAGGGACAGCTGACAAGGAGATGATTGTATTAATATTCCACCTAAAATTACTATTACAGAGTTTAAGAAAAAAATGGGCGAAATAATCAGCTTTCAGCAGGAAATAGGTAGGGAATAAAATTTGGTTTGCAACAGTAAGCATGTATTGGGGGCTTAGAAGGGAAAACATAACAAAATTGGTAGATTTCTTAAGAAATTTATGAAAATAATTGGTATGGAAGATATGCTTTCAGTAGTAGGAACTTAGAGAGGATTTACATGTTATTCTTCAAGGTACAAAAACCGGGCTAGACTAGACAAAAATTATATTTCACAAGCGCATCCAGTAACTATTTTAGATCATGTGCCAATAATAACTAAAATAAAAATGCAGGTTAATGAAATAAAAATGAGACACTGATGCTTACCCACCTACCTGTTAACAAGAGAAAAATTTAAAGAATGGGTGGTGGAAATAATTTGGGAGTTATTAGAGAAGTTAGACAGTACTTCAAATGTTATAGCCAGTAAGTGAAGTAGAATGAAAGTGGAGTTTAAAATATGGTAGAAATAGAAGATAAGGAGATATAATTAGGAAATAAGAATTACTTAGAATTACTTAGAGGGGCTGACAATGGTTAAAGTACTGCAGAATAAGAGGAATCTCACAGAACAAGAAGAGGCACACCTGCAGAGTACTAATCAGAAAATAATATGCGTGAATTTAGAAAGAATGTTGTTAAGCAATGATTTGTTAATATCTACAGAGCACAAAACATGTAGCACAACAACTTAGACAACATAAAGTAGAAATGGTTGTTGCCAAACGTTGGGATGCTATAATAAGAAAAATAACCAGAGATCCTGTAGATGTATTAGAGATTATTTCAGAAATGTTATGAAATTATTTTATAAAGCAGAGAAATGTGGAAATAAAAAAAATGCAAATGAAAATATTTATGGAAGACTTAAATATGCCAAGGATAGATATAGATGAGGCTCAACAATTAACAGTTAAGATAAGAAGAGAGAAGATAAAAATAGTGATGTATAACTAATCTGCAGGAAAGTGTCCAGGAATATATGGTGTTCTTATAGAAGTTTGGAAGCTAGGAGGGAAGAACCAACAACCTAGAAAAAAAGTTGCAGTGACTGTATTAACTAAAGATGGTAAAGACACATCAGATCCAGCTTTCAGTTTTGATCCATGATTATAAAGTGTTTATGTCTATAATAACTAAAGGAATGGCAAAGGTGTTGCCATAATTGATCGATATTGTTCAATGTTGTTTTGTGGAGGGGAGAAAAACAAGACATTTACAGAATAATGGTGATCAAGAGGGAAGAAGAATGTAATAAAATACCTGTGTTGTTTTGGGGTTTTGATGTAGGAAAAGCATTCAACAGAGTAAATTGGGATTTTATGAGTAAGGCAATGGAAGCATTTGCATTCCCTGCTACAATAGTCAGGTTACTTAAGAGGATATATGTGGGATCAGAGGAAAAATCAAAGTGAGAGGGTTTCTCTCTGATAATTTGTGTCTGAAAAGAGGAACCAGGCAGGGCTGTAATCTTTCCCTTTTGTAATCTGTGTTATATTTAGAACCATTGGCAAAGAAAATAAGGGACTCAGAAATTCAAGTATATGGTATGATAATCAAGAAAGGTTGGCTTTATTTGAATATGGTATTATTTTTTACCTGATAAAATCAGAAAAGGACATGAAAGTGTTGTGGAACATTCTAAGACAATTTCGTTTTTTTATATATATAAAATTAATGAAGATAATAAAACAAAAGCTGTAGTTGTAAACTATGTACCCACACATAAATTGGTTCAGAGATACCCGTATTTATGAGGGCAAAATAAAATGAATTATTCAGAAGTAGGGTTAAAAAGGATTGTGTTATGACAGCTAAGGATATGTGAGAAGAGGCTAATCAAAACATAATACAAAAACTGAGAAACTGGAAGCTCTTGCTTATGAATGTGGATAGCAGGGTACAATAAGCAAAAATGTTTTTAGTTCCTTTAGTTTTATACACAGGTCAGGCATATCTTTATCAACTAGAGGAGAAGTTATGGATCATAATTAATAAAGAGTTGAGGGGTTTATCTGGGAGGCGAGGAGGGGAAGAGTCAAGTGGGATAAATTGATCCTTTCAATAGAACAAGGTGGTTTTGGATGATTTGAAGGGATATTTCAGAGCTGCACAGTTAAGGCGCTTGTAGATACCACAAGCAGAAAGCTATAATTCAAAGTAGAAAGAGATGATCATACAGCAGGGAGAAAATTCAAAAAACAAGGAGAGAGTGGGGTTTTGGATGCAGATCCTTAAGAGAATAACAACAGTCATACTGAATATTATGGTCATAAAGTTGCAGAGAACATTCTAAGAACTAAGCCAGCACATGAATAAAGATAGGTGATTCTGCTGATAGGGATGACTGCAATTAGGGGTACAAAGAATGGGCAAGAGTGGGCTGGAATTTACTAGGGAAAACTGGCAAAGGAATTAATGCATTGGAAACAAATAATTAGATTAAGAAACCGAATAGGAAGAAGCCATGAAGACATTTAGACTGCAGACTAGAGACTGCCTTCCCCATCAGGAATTGTTATCAGAGTATAGGCAAAGAGAAAGGGATAGGGGATCTTAAGTGCAGACCAGCATTGGTAATTTGTTCTAGTTGGATAATTACCAGACCATATCAAATATTATATGATAACTATAAATCAATCAGAGGAGGTTAGAAAAGATTGGGAAGAAAGATTGTCTAAGCAATTCACAAAGAAACAATGGGAGGACATATGTCTCCCAAATATACAACAAAGTCTTGAAGAGTTAGGATTTTTGCTTGAAAGTGGTTGCATAGGTATTTTTATACTCCAAGCAGACTCCAAATATTTTTTCCTCAAATAGATGGCAAATGTTGGAGGTGTGAGGCAAAAGATAGAGGTAATGGGGAACATATGTTTTGGGAGTGTAATAAATTTGGCAGACTTAAAACATTCTCTACAAACTACTGTGTCAGAAATGCAGGACAAGCAAATGGTTGTAACTAAAGAAATTATTTTGAGCTGAGATATAGGATCTGAATTGCGTAGACATTGTCAGGCTTTGTTAAGTTTAATTCTGGTGGCTGTTAAAAAAGGAATTACTGGAAAACGGAAATCAAAGTCTAAATTAACCATATTTGAAGTAGTGAATCTTTTAACAGAGATAAGTGAACTGGAAACTGGAGCTTTAGAAAAGGGGAGGAGCAAATTATATAGAAGATATGGAAATTGTGGGAACAATACCTGCAGAAAAATTGTTTTGTAGGAGGAGTAAGGTTTAAATGAAGACAGGAATTGACAAATTTATGTAACATTGAATTGATTATATTATACAGAAGAATATATGTGCTGTATCATGTGAACTAATTAAAATGGATTGTCTTCATTTATATAAATATAAGTTTGCCTATGTCCCAAGTAATAATACAATAAAGATGTTAAAAATGGTTTACCTTTACAAAGATGAAACACACTCATGCGATTGCTCATATGAGCGAATCGTAACTTCGAAAAACAAAACCGCGACTGTGTCCAATGTTCGAAAATCAGCAAATCGAAATGTCGATTCACTGATTTTCAAACATAAATGTCAAAAAATGTAATGAAGTGTAAAGCAGGGGGGCAAGCCCCCCTGCACCCCCTATGTGGGGGGCTGTGACCCCCACACCTCCCTACTCTAATATTCTAACTCCGAGATCCACTACAGTGGGGAAAGGGACCATTTTCCGATCTCCACTATAGTGTAATCTGCCTTAAAATGCTGAATCTGCAATGAGCGAATGTCACTGTGCATTTGCTCATTGCACATTTGAACCTTTTTGCGTTTGACATTTGCAAACTTTGCAAATGTCCTTTTGAACATTTGCTGTTCGCCCGTGTGCAAAACGCACACATGAAGGTAAACTATTAAAAATAAGACTTCAGTAACACAACGAAGAGGACAAAAGAGTTTTCCCATATTAGTGCTCTTTGATGTAACAACTATATTTCCACCTTCATCTAATACCCACCTGAAGATGTGCTCCACCAACAGGGTAAGCAAGTATCCTTCACCTCACCATACAAAGTTCTGCGGTCCATGTCAAAGAATCTACAGTTAGAGATAACTCATGATGATGCACAAAATTAGAAATAGCATAACATTTCTAATGATAATATGTAAGTAGACAGATTAAAACAATTATAAGCCTTGGGAAGTTCACAGCGTGTTATCAAGAACAATGTCAGGCCACATCTGTGCAGCCCTTCCATAATGGGTAATGCAGTAAGTTTGAACGTTAGTGTTCAACAGCACCCAAGGAATCCAGTAGTCAATAAATGCCATTCTGACTGCTGTGGAGTTCCTGTTAATAACAAATCTGAGCACCTAGCCAATGGCAAATGCCAGGCAAACATGGAGCCAATTAGTAATACAGCACAATGCTGCTATTGGTACTAGGGAGGGGAGAGCAGCACCAATAATGCAGCATGGAAATGTTAAAGAAAGGGGGTAGAAGAGTTTAATGGACTAGTCAAAAATAATATAAGGTTTAATAATGGAAGGCAGGAGAAAGAATATATTCATATGAGATGAGGCAGTGTGTTATTCCATGGGTTGAAGTATGTATATGTGAAAGTAGTGAGGGTGAACAAAATGGTACAAGATGTTACTGTCTTCATGCTCTCAGTTCACAGGGCTACTAACATTTGTGGGTTAGTGCTGCTTAGGCTGCAGAGTAGCACCAGGGCCATGATTAACTGCCTTGTTAAACAGTATTAATTTGAGATGGTTATGTGTGTGCCACTCAATGTTAGAGGCTTAAATCGTTAAACATTTTGTTATTATAAGATGGATGCATTAACATAATTCTAATACAATATGTTTGAAAAAATTAGGAAAATTGTCATGTTTTAATTAGAATTTAATATGCAGATGGTAAGTCAAAAGACAGCATGTTCATCCTTGTAAAAACAATCTTTAGGGAAGGAGAGAGGTGTGCAGTTGTCTTAATAACTAGATTAATGGGGTACCTACTGTACAGTAATATTGAGGGGTCCAGTCAAGACTGTTAAAAGTTCTTTGTAGATTTGTTCAGTGCCCTGATTCAGTTAAAGTCATTCAATATTTTTAGTAAGCAATTTCAAAATCATTCTGGATTTCATCAGCAACAGGTCAGTGTCACACTTAGAAAGGGAGTTAGGTTTACAAAAGGGCATAAAGCAAAATACATCAGACTTAAAGTTGTGCAACATTTGGAGGCTGAATCCCCTTCAGAAGAAACTGGTACCTGTAAAGTTTCAAGCGCATGAATGCTGGCAAGCTTGACTACTGGCTAGTGTCAGATAAGGCAGATAAGGGAAGGAGTAGATGGATGTAATACCTCCACCATTATCAGACTCTGAAGAGCAACTGTACAATCCTGCTTGCACAAGGAGGAGTAAACATCAAATCCAGTGAAAGACTGGGTTCTGATGAGGATCATAGAAATAGGCATAGATGATTTTTAAATGCCAATCCATTCCATTCCATGCCTATGTTGGTTTGATGGGATTCCATACAAATAATATTTCTGAGTTTATATAAATGGAATGAAGCCATGCAGCAAAACAGAACAGATTTGAAAACTGCTTTCTTGGAAATGACAGTAGAAAAGGCATTTGAGGAATGTGTGAAGAAGAGATTCAGACAGTAAGAAATCCGGGGAGAGGACAAAATGTTTTATAGGGAAAGGGATAAAACCAGGCTAGCTAAATGACAATCACACCTTGAAAGGGCTGTCACCTAATTGGCATCAGGGAATAAACCAAGGAAACTAGCTGCCTGCAGAATAGAAGAGAAAAGGCAGAAAGGTTTTTTTTATTTATTGCTTAAAGAGGAACCATGGAGGCACCATGATAACATACCAGCTTAGCATTATCAGAGCATTTTGATATTTACTTAATATCTACATGCTGTACCCACTGAGGAGTCTTGGTACTCCGGAGTAGACCAGCTACTGAAGCGGACAAATCCCTTAGTATTGTCTTGTACCAATTTTTATAGTCTGACAGCCCCAGCAGAAATGGATCTAGCAAGGGCCCTGAAATGCAAAGCACCAGGTAAAAATGGTCTGAATGCTATTTCAGGCACTGGATAAGCTGCTAATTCCTCCAAGAGTCTTAGAACCTTCCAAACAAAACAAAACATTAACAACTCCTTATCTATCTCTAAAATAGTGTTGTTACCTAAACCCAGTAAAGACACCCTACTAGTAGTAAGCTATAGACCCATTTCCCTTAACTGTGACATAAAAACGTATTCTAAGATCTTGAAAAAGTTGCTAAAGGGACTACTACCTCAAATTATTCATTCAACTTATGTGGGGTTTATGACAGACAGGGCTAGTTCAAATCTCCTAAGAACAAAAGCATATACATAGGTGGTGATTAAAGGGTGCCCGTGATAGCAATAAGAGCCAATGTAGACTTAGAAAAAGCTTTCAATTCCATAAAGTGAGATTTTATCTGTAAGCTGATTTTCTGAATGCAGTTCCCTCACCCATTGCTTTATTTTATAAATGCACACAATTAATTGCCCTTTGTATTGTTTTTTTAACCAATACTGATTTGTTCTGACTCCTCAAATTGGCTTGTACTACCCATGAAGGATGCCCTCTGATCCTTATCCTTTTCTTACTTGCCATAAGACCACGTATTAGTATTGTTCATATAGGTGATTAGATTTCTGGCTCTGATGTATATGACAATGCAGCAAAATACATTATTATTTTACTTATTTGTTTATTTATTTTCAGATGACTGCATCATATTTTCACAAAAAAACATTTAGTACATACCTGCAATAGTTTTCATATTTAATTTTTCAGGTCAGTCACTGACTTCCACATAAACAGCTCCAAAACATAGATGTTCTCTAATAAAAACAGGTAGAAAGGCATTTGCAGGTTGGCAAAATGGCCTATCCCTTCCTGTTTGTTGCATATATAGACTATGAATACATTTAATACAAAAATTATATATATTGTTTAGAAAAAAATCACATAGCATGCAGATATAGCTTTGTTATACTAAAATTCATTCATCCTGTGGTGCCCTCATTTTATTATGTCTAGTGTAAATATATTCCAGATGAATAGGCTGCTGCTGTTTGTTAAAATGTCATTAGTATATGTATTGTATGCCTTTTTCTATTTTTTTTATGAATGTGCATGAAAGTTGTTTTCAGATTTCAGACTCAGAAAACAGAATAAAATTAAAAATGCAATAAATGTAGGAGTTATTTTGTGAATTTCTGCTTGTAGGAGCAGAACAGGAATGGTTTGGAAACTGAATGGCAAAAATAAAAACAAAAGAATTCTAAGTAAAGTTAGGGAACATAAACTCACAGTCCAGCTTGAGTATATGCTAGTGTATAAGAGAAAGTAGATTATAAAGGTGAGTAAAATGTTTGTTATCCAGTTACTACCTTTGTCTTCTAATGGTATTCCTATCTCTTGCAATTTCTGAATCTAAGAATTGGACCTTTTTTTTCTTCTAAACAATCAGTTAGGCATTGTAGTTTTACATTAATGACTTCATATGCATTCATGACAGATTTTGTTAGTCACTGAAGTACTCGTATTAATCTTCTTCCATTTTTGTTACAGAGTTTCAACCTCAGGCTTTTGGTATGCCCTTATCCCAGGTGATTGCCAATGACAGAGCCCACAAGCAAAAGCAGGACTCTCAAAGAGAGGAAGAAAAAGATGGTGCCGATTTTGTTGCTTCACTTTTGCAGTTTAGCAATAAACGACAGAACAAAGAACTCTCGAGCAGTAACTCATCTCTGAGCTCCACCCCAGAAACACCGAATGAATGCACTTCGCCAAACACACCTGAACCTGCTCCACGTGCAAGGAGGCGGGTAAGATACAGCTAAAGTTATACTATGAAAGCAAGGAGCAGAAGGTGATAAAGAAGAACACAAGTTAACACTCAAGTACAGAACATTCCCCCTTATTGTTCTGTTTGCATACAATGGAATATAGTTTTATAAAAAGTCTTTTACTTATTTAGCAGATAAAGCATGTTGCTTCTTCTGCTGATTTTTTGGGGTATGGTCTTGGAAAAAAACAATATGCAAAAGATAACAGGAAAGAAAATGGGCATTAAAGTATGCGTTCTGTGATTATAATTTTGGTAATATAATACAGAACAGTTCCACATAAAAGCAGTTATTTTTCCAGTAGAAAATAAATTCTTAGCCATATGTGTCAGTTTTTTACATTGTCTTAAACTACAAAATATTAAATTATCTATAGTTGTACTCTTGTTAAAGGCAACAGCAGCATATCTGTGCTTGCACCATAGTTCACTTCTGTTATCAACCTTTCTACTCTTATATCTGCTGTGAGCTGTATATTAATCTTTTTTTCTTTTGTTTTTCCTTTTGTGGGTAAGTAAAATAATTTATTTGTATTAAAGTGTGCATCCACTAAGTTTTGCATTGTAATCCTTTATATATAAATATTGTTTGCTCTCAAAAATAGACAACTTGAGGGGTGGAGCCTGAATGGCCTACTGAAAGCAGCTGAATTTCACAGCTCCACAAGACTATTAAAATATACAAGATTTTTTTTTTTGTTTTTCAGAAAAAATAACAAAAGCGTATAGATAAAAGCTTAAACTAAATAAGTAGCAATTTTGGTGGATTTCTACAAATATTTTCCTGTCAGAAATACATGGAGACTTTTTTCACTACTGAAAACGAGCAACTCAAGGAATTTTCACCCTGATGCAGTTTTAAAGAAAGAAGTACAAATGATGTCAACTACTTTACAAGAACTGTCTTTGAAGATGGATAACTTCAAAGATAATCTGGAAAGTCTTAAAATTAATTGTCAAAAACAAACTGATGTCTTTATGGAGCTGATACAGCAACAACAGCCAAAAATAACAAATATAGAAACTGCTCTAAATGACATTGAAAGGAACACTTAGAGGAGAAGAAACCCAAAAAGAACTTCTTAAACAGAATGACTGGCTTCTTAACATGGTGGATGACTTAGAAAAAGAGAAAGAAGGAACAACTTAAGAATTTTCGGACTTCCTGAGAATACTGAAGGTGAGGACATTATTTCATTTTTAACATCTTGGATCCCTGAATTTTTCGAACTAAAAGAAGGGCTCTCTTATGGTATTGAAAGGGTACATAGAGCTCTAGGAAAATCTGCCTCAACCTCAGCTAATATTCTTCCTATGTCAATAGTAATAAAATGTCTAACATTTTTGACAAGGAACTGATTTTAAAAACAGCCTGGAGGAAATCACATCTAAAGTATAAACAGAATCTAATAAAATGTGTGTTAGAACAAAGAAAAAAAGTTTGGCCAATAATAAAACTGCTTAAACAAAGCAACATTAAGGCTAAACTTGCTTTTTCTGCCAGGATCAAAATCCTTTTTTCAAATAAAATAAGAACCTTTAATGACTTAGAGGAAGCCACTTCATTCATTAAAAACAAAAATGTAGTTTCTATACCAGATGAAATGGAATGGATGTCTCCTTCTCTGAAGAGAGCTAATGAAACAAATTCCTGGACTGGTGTTAAAATGAAAAAACAAAAATACTGACTCCAAGATAGCAGTTCCAACTAAATCTCTCAAGGTTTCCACTGTAATTTGACCTGTTACTAAGTAAATGATTAGAATGGAAATGTTTCTTCTTTTATGTGATGTTCAGACCAAAGCACCTCTTGAATTATTACAAGAAACTTCTACTAATTGGTTTGACAGACAGGGAGTTTAAGTGACTGCTATAGACTAATACATCTATTTTCTTTTATGGATGTTAAAGGTTTCTAATATATTAAAACTATAGAAGGAGCTCATTAATATAGTGTAGAAGTAATTTTTGGGTATAGCACTGTCCTAGTAACAATAAGGATCTTTGCATTATGCATTATGCAATAGTTGGTCAATTAAGGAACGCATGTATTCCTTATTAATCAATGCTCCTTCTTGCCTTATGAAATTAATTTGATTCACTTTTGGGCTTATTAAATTATTAGATACATCAGTTATTTCTGAGTTAATAATATGCCCGATGTAACTACTCCCTATTTTGAGAAATTAGATAAGACATGAGATGGTTATTTCCATCTTGACATTGGTCACAGTTGTTTTTATAGTGGTTGCAGTCATTTGATTTATTTTCGTTGTTTTCAGGTTTTCTCTTTTTCCCCTTGTTTCCCTGCATGTAGTGTTTGAGGAGGAGGGAAACACAGACATTAACAAATGCGGGAAGTGAAGCTTTTTACACTTACAGAACTTCAAGAGTGCACTACTCTTTCACTTTTTGCGTATACTCCTTGGAAGTATTTGTTTAGCACTTGGGATGTCATGACAACTGGAAAAACATAGGTTAGGTTCACAGTCTTCACACAATCTATTTGTAAGGTGTATAGCCATATCAACTGATAAACATTTAATTTAATGATCATTTGACACATGTAGCCTGATTGTCACTGTTTATAACTGAAAACTTCTTTTGTTGTCTATCCTCAATCCCTCACTTAAATATACCATCCCCGTGATTGCATGATAGTGGGGACACGGCAAATCTCCCGTTCTGTGCTTCTGCATATGGTGCAGAATGGGAGATTTCCTCCACTGTAGTATGATCTCGGAGTTGGTATATTTAAGTAAGGGGGGTGTGGGGGTGCAAGGGGGACTGCCCACCTGCAGAAACATTGTGTTTTTTTTTGGAAACACTTCAGTATTTCGGAATACTGAAATTTCGATAATATGGTCTCTGAAATATAACGTTCAGTATTTCAGTATTTCGGTATACTGAAGTGAAACCGTATTTCGGGCTACTTAACTTACATTGTAGTGTAGAGGATTTTTCTGCATATAACACTTTATTTGTGGAGCTCAGATGTTTCTGATTGCTTAAGGTATAAGGGATAATCTAACAGACTTATGTTTATCTGTTAGATTGTGAATGATTTGCATTCCATGTTTAGAGTGGGATGTTGTTCAGTTCATAATGGTTATTTTAATCCTATTAGTATTTAAAGAAATTTATTACAAGCCTGACTTATTCTTTATCGTATTTTTATTCATAAAGAAAATAAGCCTGTCTTTACCATATAAATACATATTAACATGTTTTTGTTATCAGAGGAAATTGTATAGTAGCAATAATCATATAAAGTAACAACAATTTGATATGAATATGGATCTAACACTATTATCATAAAATTAAATGAAGCACATGTGGTCTTCCTTCAAGAAACACATTTTAAAACAAATGATATATATATATACATGGAACCCTACTGAATATATGGTACTAGCTCAATCTACCTATAAACCAAAGGCAAGAGGAGTAAACATTTTGTGGAAAAAGAATATTATTACCCCTGAAGTTGTTTATAAATATATAGATAAAGAAGGTTTAATAGGTTTTGTTATAGTCAAATTTAATAACAGAATATGGACACTAGCTAACCTATATTGGTTCCCTGGCATGGGACTAGGAACCATCAAAAAACGTTTAGATTTTATTATTAACAATTGCAAAGGTAATTTAAAATTTAATAATAAGAGGAGATTTCAGTTGTATCCTGGATACATCTGAAACTACTAATAAGAGACTGATTTGGATTTCCTCTGTGGCAAAATCTTTAAAAAAATGGGCTGAATCATTTCATTTAATGGATACATTCAAATTGAAAGAAGACAAATCATTATTGTTATCTCACCAGGATTACAGATTTAGTACGCAAACTGGAATAGATAAAAAATTTGTTGCCCAAGATTTACAATCAAAAATTACTAATGTCTCCATAATTCCATGTCACTTTTCAGATCATAATTCTCTAGTATTGAAACTCCATAGTGAATTTAAACCCTTACCTTTTCCCTCTCGAATTCCATCATACATCACAAAAATTAAGGAGTTTAAACCTTGTTTTTTGCCAGAACTACAACTTTTCCTAGACATTAATTACTCAACAGAAATTAACATAGTAATGATATGGGATTCATTAAAGGCCTATATATTTGTTAAAACCATTAGTTGGTATAAGCACAAAATTAAAGTATGGGATTCTGAATGACATGATTTACAATCCTGACTTCTGTTAGTAAAATTAGAAAAAATTAAAACTCCTCAGAAATTAAAAAGAAAATAGAAAAATTAAATAAGAAATATAATGAAATGTTATCACACCAAATTTAGCACTAGAAAAATTTAAAGTAAATTATTTAGTTACTTCTCCTAGATATCTGCATAATTTATCTAAAAGAGTTAAAATACAATCCAAAGCTAATAATATAAGTAATATTTATCATGAAAAGAAGAGAAAGAAAGTGTCAGATATAGGAGATATTCTTGAAGCTTTCAGAAATCATTATATAGATCATTTTAAAAATGAGAAATTATATATAGACTAAATAAATTTGGATACAATCCTTACCAACATAAAAAAATTCCTGACAAACTAAAGTTAGCACTGCAAAGACCCATTTCCTATAAAGACATAACTGATAGGATAAAAAAAGGTAAAACCAATAAGGCTCCAGGAATAGATGGCATAATCTTGAAGATATATAAACTTTTTTCCACATCCATAATCTTTCTTTTTCATAAAACATTATTAGAAATCTAATCACAAGCAATAATACCACCTTCTTGGAAATACTCCTTAATAACTCCAATGTTAAAAGAAAAGAAAGACCCAGATTTTTGTAATTCATATAGACCTATATCTTTATTAAATAATGATTATAAGATATTTATGTCACTCTTTTCAAACAGAATGAAAACTCCGTTAACTAAAATAATAGATAATGATCAAACTGGGTTTATACAAAATAGACACACACGACAGTATTAAGAGAATAATTACTCTTATTGAATACTTAAATAGAGAGAAACAAGAAACACTGATAATTGGACTAGACATAGAGAAAGCATTTGATTCTTTACGCTGGGAATTCTTATTTAAAGTTCTGGGTTTATTTGAATTTCCCCCTTCCTTTATTCAGATAATAAAGAATATATATAAAAATAATGTAGCATTTGTCAAATTAGGCCCCCTCACCTTGGAATCTATGTCTTTAACAAAGGGCACTAAACAAGGCTGTCCTTTGTCCCCCATCCTGTTTGCATTAGCTATTGAAATTCTTGCAGTATTATTATGAAGTAATTCAAAAACAAAAGGTGTGGATGTTTATGATAAATATAACTCAAAAATAATGCTATTTGCAGATGATATATTACTAACATTGTCTAACGCCAAAGAAACTCTAGCATAATTAGATATATTAATAGAGAAATGCTATATGACCTCAGGTCTTCACTTCAGCAGATCAAAGTCTAAATTTTTATTTTTAAATAAAAAGAAAAAAGTACAAGTTAAGGAGAATCCTATCAAAGGAGAACAAGTTAGTACCCTAAACTATCTAGGAATTGTCTTATGCAATGATCTGAATGAGTTAATATCAATAAATTATAATCACATCATTAGCACAATTAAAATGTATGTAGAAAAGTGGAACAAAATCATTTTGACGTTTGAAGATAGACTACAGTTAATAAAAATGGTTCTACTTCCCAAGATCATGTATGTAATATTAACAATTCAGCTACTCCCTGAAAGAAAAGTACTTAAAGAGATAAAACTTTATTAAAATGTCTATGGTTTCCAAAAAGGAATAGCATAGCCTTAACTCATCACATTAGACCCTGGGAACAAGGAGGACTACATTTTTCAGATATTGAAACATATATAAAGGCATCCATATTCAAAACTGTTATTGAATGGTTAAATCCTAATTATTCTGCCAACTGGAAAGTATTACATACTGTCATATTAACAACGTAATCCACCTCATTATTTTTTTTTTCAATACCAGATAAAACTGTGCAATATAATATAATGAGACCCACCAAATCATATTTGATTAATTTTTGCTTTAACTTATTTAGGAAATTTATTAATGCAAATATAAATTTAAAAGTATGGTTTGATCTCTTAATCCCATTTATTTTTACAAAATAACCTACATAAAATATATAGTGAAATGTTTACCTCTTGGGGAAAAAAACTTTATCTGTTGGCAGCAATGTATTAACGAGCTCAAGGTTCTAAATATTAAAATGATAATTGCAACTTATGAAATCTCATCTCAAGACTGGTTATCTCTGCAAAGTATTTTAATGTACTCCCAGGGTTTTATGTAGAGTAATTAATAACCTCTCCTTCAAAGATACACCAACATTTATAAATGAAATGATATATATATATATATATATATATATATATATATATATATATATATATATATATATATGTAATGATCATAACATGAAGAATAGCATTTTATATTTATACAAAGTATTAATAAATTACAAAAAAAAAAACATATTGGCACCCTATCACTAAAGGTCATTCATTACATTTAACTGAAAAAGTTAAATCAAACTTCATGCTATCAGTAAAACATATATCCAGTACACAGTACTGGAAAATCTTTATTTGGAAATATATATATATATATATATATAGAGAGAGAGAGAGAGAGAGAGAGAGCATTTTTAACCCCAGATAAAATAACTAAAATTAGTTATTCTAGAAATGGGAAATGTTGGAGATATAATCAGATAATTAAAGCAGAATGGAATCATATATTTTATGATTGTATTAGCATCAAATCATTCTGGAATTGAATCAAAAATTTCTTGCAGGCATTATTTAATGAAACCTTTGTTTTATCTAAAGCTTTGATTTTATTGAATGTAAATGAAGGTCCTTATCTGAATATATCAAAGTTGCACCTTCTCTGGACAGTACTTGCAATTTCCTAGGAAATGCATAACTAGAAGATGGAATTCAAGTACAGTACCAACTATGGAAGACTTTTTTGCTCTACTTAAGACTTTAGTCTTGATGGAAATAAAAATCAAAGAACTGAGGATTTATCCCAGGCCATTAGTAAACAACCCGTGGGAAAAAGTTTTATTATTGATTGATACTTTGCATCAAATTCCAGATATACTCTGATAACCATATATTGAGCCAGATTCACGAAGGCTTGCACGGAGTCTAAGAGTAGAGTAAGACTCCATGCAGTCAACATGTCTGCCGAGCGATCCAGGAACAGCCGGTAGGGGCGTGCAACTGAGCTCTCCAAACTAGTCCTAAATGGACAGGGCTTGGATATGCAAATTACCTCAATTACAAGCGAAAGCTATGCAAAAGAGGTAAATTTGCGATCCAGGAAACCCGAACCTGTCCGAGTAGGAGTAGTGTTATTTGTAGAAATGTACTCAGTTGATAACTGAATATGGTTCTGCAAATAGCAAAACGGAGCCATGACAGCTGCAAAAAAACATGCATTTACAGGAGGAAGCATGCCAATGGCCAAAAATATGGCCATTGGCAATGGGAAGTGATGCAAAATAGAAATAAAATAACTTTTTTTTTCATCCCGATCTCCAGGGTTTAACCATAGCGCAGCGCCATGCAAACGCGCTGTGCCCTAAAACCCAGAAAATTAATAATTAAGAACCACAAATGTGGATTTTATAGCTAAAATGAATTTACAATGCAAGTGAATGGCAGGCTGAAAACAACATGGCCACCGAGTAGAGGTTGCTAAGGGGGAAAGCTCAGTTTAAGAGATGTAACCAAGCATTAGTAGGCAATCCTATGCAAATGAGAGTTAGGATAGTGAATCGCAAGTTTACATAGGAAATGAGCACAGTTAGCAGAGTGTAGGAGTAGGATAAGGGGAGTAACAGAGTAGAAGATAGGTGACATCACGAAGGGGGGTATGTATGAAAGGAGTGAAGTTCATTGGAACAAAGTGTCATGTGTCAGCTGACAATTACATATTATTGAAAGAGGTGTGTCAACAGGTAGGCTAGGTAAAGTCAAGAAATGGAAGGTGTATGCTGTGGATAACAGCAAAGTTTCTTGCTGAGCATGCATGCGCGCATGTACGCGCCAGTAAACCCGAATAAGACAGTGTGCACGTGTGTTAGCATGTGTGCGCACGTGTAAGCTTGAGTAAGCATATGTAAAGCTGTGTAAACAGTTGTAAACGCGTTTGCGCCAGTGTGCGCACGTTTTAACAAGAATAAGCAAGTTTTAGTCTGTGTAAGCATGTGTGCGCACGTGTGAGATGCTGTGCACATGTTTGCACTTGTGTGCGCGGCGCTCTCCCCTCAGGAAACAGAAAGGAAAAAGGAAGCACACCAAATAGTAGGGAATTTACCAGGGAGTACTAGCAGAGCTAGCAGGTGAAAATAATCAGAATCAGGCAATTACCCAGGCAGAACACTAGCCCAGAACAGCCCAGCACTTAAAACTCTGCAAACAACAGTCCATTATGTTTCTCTCAAGAGACACTGCAACACTGCAGTAAGCTAATAGAAGTGAAAACTGAAAAAGCTGTACTGAGACAAAAAAATGTTAGGGGCTGCCATTGCTGTTACAAGGCGACATATGCAACATGCTGAGGGTGGTGATAATGCAAATGCTGCTGGACAACCTATAGTGAGGAGACGGAGAAGAGTGTACAGGCCCAGGGTAACCTACCCGGGGCTTCATGAGCTGGAGATAGTGGAGCGCTATAGAGTGGACAGAGACCTCTTGCAGCAAATTGTTGAGCTGTGCAGGCCACCCTTCACACACAGAACCAACAGTGGGGAACCCATCCCAGTGGAAACTAGGGTATGTGTTGGCCTAAGAATATTAGCAACAGGTACCTTCCAGAGATCAACTGGTGATATGATGGGGATATCACAGGCATCAGCATCCAGGGTACTGCACCAGTTCATGGATGCCATGTCAGCACATGTCGGTGATCATGTATACTTCCCCAATTCCCGTGAGGTATTGGCCAGCAATATGCATCTCTTCCAGCAAATAGCGGAATACCCTGAGGTAGTGGGTGCAATAGACTGCACGCACATACGCATCAAAGCACCAGCCGGTGAGTGGGGTAGGGTCTACTTCAACCGCAAGGGCTTCACCTCCATCAACTGCCAGGTCATGTGTGATGCCCAGGGCATAATACTGAATGTGTGTGCTGGCTGCCCTGGAAGCTACCATGATTCCCATATCTGGCATCTGACGCAGCTGTACCAGACATTTGCCAATGGGGACAACCCACATGGACACCTAGTGGGGGATGCTGGCTATGCACTGGAGCCGTGGCTGATGACACCCATCAGAAACGCACACACACCTGAACAGGAACGTCATAATGAGGCACACGCACAAACACGAAATGTAATCGAGTGTGTGTTTGGGCTGCTCAAGTCACAGTTCCGGTGCCTGGACACATCTGGTGGAGCCTTGCAGTACTCACCAACTACATGTGCCCAAATTGTCATGGTATGTGCTATGCTACATAATATGATCGTGCGAAAACAGCTGCAGCAGGACCAGCATAGGTCCGGGCCAAACAGCCCCCCACCATTGCCAAGGCCATCACAGGTAGAGCATAACTCAGAGGAGGAAAAACCTGAGCCTGCCCCAGTAGGTAGAAGGAGGCATGTCCAGTATGCTTTGGCCTTGGCAAAGAGGCAACGCATAGCACATACACTGGCTCAATAGGAACTCTGGAAATGATACCTCTCTCTGACCCGCACATATAGTAAAAGGGATGCCTACATTGACACTACCTGCTTTCAAACATGTATAGGGAGTGTAGTATGTGCATCCCACATAGGCAGCCCTGCATCAACACCTGAGGCATGATTGCCATGTGTTAAGCAATATAAAGCAGTGCTAAACAGCATTTACCACCATGTAGTATATGCAAACAAAATCACACACACCAACTAGTACAAATGTGGTCAATGTTGAGTAATATTGGCCAACGTCCAGCAATGATGGTTAATATTGAGCAATGTTGGACAAACTGGGTCTAAGTAAGGCATAGCTGAACAAAAGCCAACATGCTCATAGTTGCTCTACTGGCCCTTAAGCAGTCTGGTCTGCTCAGTATGAAAATGTAAGCGGTGATGGGCCTCGAACCCAGGATACTGTGCAGTATAGTCATTGTATTGACCCACTAAACCATGACAGTATTGCAGTGGTTAACCTGCATGAAGAAATGTTGATAAGTCTATGCAAATTATTCCATGGAAATCCTGCAGGCACAGCATAATCATTGTCGAGTTATGACACAGAGGTGAGCCCTGCAGTAAGAATAGAACCTGACTTTCAACACACACAGTAGAAATGTTAATATTGGACATGAACACATACATAAACAAATGTAGTGGACCTCAGACAGCAACATACTAAAAGGTCACACTGGGCATGCTCACACACACTTGAATACATGAGACAAATGTCAGGCAACAGAACACTGACAGTCTGAACCGGGCATGCTCACACACTTAGGCCATGTTGGAGTACAGCAGTGGGCCACACATATCAGGCAGTTGCATGTGTTAACCCAGGAACCTCTCACTATCCAGCAATCTGCCCTGTGCACACACTTATATGACAACAGACACGTATATAATATAGTGGAACCCTGTCATAATCAAATATGTTCTGCAGATACCTAAGCGGTTCATAGAAAGTGGGAAAGCAAAGATGATGAAAACCTGCAAACAGTATCAGCAATAAACATTGTGCATCATGAACATTATCATAGGTTCAGAGGTTGATACTAGGCTGTCTGCCCTAGTGCATGTACAAGCATAGCCAGAGTGTGTTTGGCTGCTGCAACCCAGTCAAATCAGAACACTGTGCCCGTGAATAGTAGGTCACGCAAGATAGCCCATTTACGTTTAGTGTATTGTGCCCCTGTCTAGCAGGGACCCAGAAGATATCCCATGGGTACACATACGATCACCCATCCACTTGTCAAGATGTCACCTGTAGGTGGTCAGTGGGTGGCTCTGCTTATGCAAAACTTGGACTACACTCGCAGTGAGTGGAGCCTTTCGGATAATAATCTGTCCCCTCAGCATGTCCTATTAACATATGTGCTGAGGTATATGTCTCTGGAGTGTGCAGCTCCAAGGGAGTTGGATATCCTGAGGTGGAGCATGTCCATTAATTCTGGGTCAGATATTGCCTTAAACTACAGGCACACAACACATCCATGTAGGTGGTAAGTGACTGAGTAGAGCTGGAGTTACTGTATCTGAACTGTGCAGGTCATCTGTGTGAGTCCCTACATCTGCTTGTTGAGTAACATTTGTGGCCATTACAGTTGCTGCAGGTGTCGGGTAAGGTACATCCCAAATGTGGCATAGTAACCAAGCATGGTCATGATGAGTATAGGGGCACAATGACCACACGTGATCAACATGTGAAACCATGTGGGATATGGTGGGCTATGTAGAAGTACTGTCTAACTACTTTGGCAATGTGATTGTCAAAAGCGAGAGTACAAACAGGTCATCTCCCCAAATCTGTAACAACTACTACCGTATGTAATTGATTACTACCTATGTGGTAATGTGTGGGCATGTTGTCATTCTCAAAGGGGATGACTATGCAACTAATGGCATGTAGCCGTAGGTCATGGCTCAGGCACCAGTTATCCTATCTCTGTGAGACCCTGTATGAGTATGCATGTGCCAGCTGGAGAGTTGATTATGGCACCCAGTTTGCAGTCATCTGCGAACATGGGCAGCCATATCCCTCCTGTGATAGCCTGTACGTCACACAAATATATACTGAACAAGAGAGGTCCCAGGACTGAGCCTTGTGGGATGCCATGCGTAACTGGTGTATAGTCAGACATGGTACCTGCAACACTGAGCATGTGGGTGCTATCCCTGATCCAGGTAGCAATCCATCGTGTGAGATATGTGTCGATATTGATGCCGGTGAGCCTATGCATAATGGCCGTGTGGGGTATTGTGTTGAAGGGTTGTGTAAGGTCCAGGCAGGCTGTGTGGACAACCATCCCAACACTGATGGACCTGGTAACTGTTTAAAGAAAACAAACAGGTCCAACAGGCAAGATCTGCCCACAACAATGCTGTAATGTGTAGGACCCAGTGTCTGTAGGTTTTCCATGTCTATGTGCATGAGTCCCATTACAATACGCTCCATAGCTTTGCAGAACAGGCTAGTTAGCCTTATAGGCCGATATTGTCTGTGGTCTGTTGAGGCAGTATTCAGTGGAGTGGGACCACTATTGCTGTATGCCATTCCATGGGTACAAATCCTGCAGTAACCCTGATATCGAACAGTGACGTAATGTGAGGGTTACGTCTGTCATGACGGCCGTGTACGACACAGGCCGGGACACTGTCTGGTCCCATTGATGCTGTGTTGTCCACTGTGGGGAGGGCAGCACTCACCTGTTTATTCGTGATGTCAGGGAGGTTACACTCTGTTGGGATGAACAGTACCTCCTTAGGGGGGATGGGGGGAGACATCTGCACTGAACCTGTTTGCCAGGATGTTGGCAATGTCTGTGGGTTCAGGGTATGTTCAGTCAGTATGCAGTAGCACACAGCATATCAGTGAGTGTCCAGCCAGGTACCTGAATTAACTGAAGAAGGCCTTGTGAGTGTCCGATGTGTCTGGTGCAATTGTCCATTAGAAGCGGGCCTGACATAAATACATGAGTAATTGTAGCTGTCTGCTAGTACAGATCACAGATGTCTTCCCTGTCTTGGATTGTGCTCTATCATGTAGTAGCTTCCTCCTTTTGTTGTGTAGCGTATTAATGGCCGGGGTCCACAAGACAGGTCCCCTGCCATTGGAGGAGTGAGTCCAGGTGTTATTTTGGATAGCATGATCCATGCAGTCCACTAGGTGTCCATAGAATGTGTATGTAAAGGATTCAGCAGTCTGAGCCATACTTACCACTCACCCAGGGTCTCTGAAGGATACCACCGTGGTATGGAGAAGTGTGATGTTTGCTTTTGGGAAGTTCACCAAGATTACCCAGGATGGGTGTGGGGACAGGATATGGATGTCCAGTGAGATAAAGTATGTTTTGTCCTTACCAATGAGGGATATATCGCAGGTGTGGAACATAGAGTCCCCATGTTGGTGATGATCATGTCCAATATGTTGTCCCCTCTTGTGAGTGTGGTGACTGTTGGGCGAGGGTGTTGGGGCCTGAGTACTATTCCCAGTCAATGTGTGTGTATTTGACGTCACCCAATATAATGGCATTTGGGGAGACTGTCATATTGTCCAGTGTTCACCGGAAAGCTGAGTGTGGTTGCTGAGTTTGTGAGTGTGGTCTGTAGCAGGCAACAAACCAAAAGGCAGATTTTCACAATGTTAGGTGCATATGTATGGTCTGTGTTGCTTTGCGCAGTGCTACCAACCTGGAGGTATGTGTATCTGTGATGTATATGGATACTCCCCCTATTTGTGCTGGCCATTCCGAGTTATGTGGTCAGAAAGCATGGTAGGAAATATATCCTAGTAGTGCTGGTGTGCATGTGGGAGCCTGAACCATGTGTCTGTTAGTGCACAGATATTGCTATTCTCCATACTGAGGAGATTCCTGAGTGTGGTCAATTTGAGGGTAATACATCTGGTGTTGAGCAGTATTACCCTCAGTGTCGTCATGTACTCTGTGATGTCTATGGAGGTGGGTCTGTCTTTTGAGCACCGCTTAAATAAGGCAGTATGGTGGCAGCAAGTGCCTTAGCCAGTACTCAAAAGTCCAAGGATGACAGGTGCAAGCTGTCCATAGGGAATCTACGTGGCATGTCGAGCATGTCACCCCAGGCTGACAGACACTGTATCCCCTTTGAATAACACCAATATGTTAGCCAGCTGTTAAACATGATCAGTTTGTTGGTATACTGAGACATCATACTTGGTGAGTGTAAGATGCAAGACAAGCTCAGGGTCATACTAGCCTGGGCTACATGATCAGAGAGTTCTTCTATGTATCATGTCATGTGGTCCAGGGAGGAATGTCTGAGGTTGTACGCACCAGCATGGACAATAATGGAGCCAGTCCTGGACTTGCTTTGGAGTGAACTGAGTGCATGTGTTATGTGGCGGATCCTGGCACCTGAGAGACAGCTCAAAGTGACTATTCCCTTGTTTGGCCTGGTGAGTGGGACATCAGTGTGTCTGACATTAAGTGTCACCTATTACAAGTGTATCAGGTGTGTTGTTTAGCCCGAAGGGCAGTGACTGTGTGGCACACTGACATTGTAAACTATGTGATATGTGGGTATTGTAGTGGGGTAGCAGTTGTTTGTGTGTCTGCTTTGGAGGTCTCTGCTGCTTAGGCAGAGTGTATGTAGAGCCTCCCAGTATGTGTATGTGTGATAATGTGGTTTGATTGCTGCCGCTATTGGTGTATGTGAGACTGATATGTGGTGTGTGTGGTCACCTTCACTACCTGATAGACCATGCCAGTCATGGGTCGAGAGAGCTCAGTCTCCTGTATGTCAATATTGTTGCATCTCTCACATATATCTCAGTGTGTTGAGAGGAGGAGAGGGTTGTCTATGTACACATGTCAGATGTGACATTGTGTCATAACCACAATATTCACTAGCTGGACTGGAGTGTACACAGAAAACCAACCCCTGGACATGCCAGTATATTATGATGACATACTCTGTAGCCTGATCACAAAGGATCAGTAGGGTGTTAAGTGTGTAAAAGTGTATAACCAGGATTAGTGCTCAGGTTTGTTGGTGTTTTGTAAAGAGTAGCTGAGAAGGAGTCCAGACTGAAAATCATGACATGTCTTTCAGCTATGTCATAAATAGTAATGTACACTCATATATGTCCTGAGTCAGGGCCAACTGTACCTTACTGACAATGCCGACATCCTGTCAGACAGGCCCGTATATACATACCCACCTCCCACTGACGATAGTCCCTGACATCATACTAGGAGATATCATGTGTAGAATGGCTGACCAGCTCCCTCCAAAGCCAAAAGCATGGCAGCAATTGGATTACATTGTTTCCCAGTATGTGTCATGCATGCACTACAGACCAAACAGACCCTGCACCTGAACAGTCTGTTGACCCTCACCCACTCCACAGGGTCTGGAACCATCGAATGTGTTACAGCAACATATGGCACTCCCCACAAGTGTGGGTGCACAACACACCATGGGAAGTATAATCCAGTAAGCCTATAAAGTCTGATCTGCAAGGCCATGGAGGGCATCATGGCTGAAGTCATAAACAGAGCTATTGGAAGCTGACAATCACACAGCCCTACCAACTGTGGTATGTTCACGTGCAGATCATGGTTCCCAAATATGCTACACCATTTGCAAGGCAGCCACCCAGGACATATACCACTGAACAGAGCTACACATGTCCCACATAGACTTTGCATAGCTCTTCATCAAAATCACAGACACATGTCGTATCCATAAAACCAACAATCTGTGCATAGATATGTGTTGACATATGAAGGGATGTCAATGTGCCTACAGATAGATCACACAAGGTGTGACTCCCAGGGTCTTGTTCAAGCTGTTGATACCTGCCGACCCACATGGCTCATTCCTGGGATTGCATAAAAGAAAGTGCACACACATTACCATGTCCAGTCTGATGATGTCAGCATCCTACAAATATACCAGGAGAACAGAAACCACTCAGTAAAGCATATAGCATGCCGTGTTAATGCGTATCTCTCTAGTCTCATAACATAGGTAGGGGTTTGAATCCTGCAAGCGCTGTTAGTGTGTGTGTGTGTGGGTGTGTGTATGTGTGATTTCCTTTGAGAGGAGGAGCCTTTTTGGAGACTAGGAAAACACATTAAAAAAGGCACATCCCTCTTTGAAATGTCTGATGATGTCAGCATCCTACAAATATCAGGAGAACAAAAACCACCCAGTAAAGCATATAGTGCACTGTGTTAATGCATATCCCTCTAGTATCATAACATAGTTAGGTAGGGGTTTGAATCCTGCAAATGCTGATAGTGTGTATTAGTGTGTGTGGGGGGTGTGTATGTGTGTGATTTCCTTTGAGAGGAGTAGCCTTTTTGGAGACTGGGAAAACACAATAAAAGAGGTACATCCCTCTTTGGAATGTCTGATGATGTCAGCATCTACAAATATATCAGGAGAGCAGAAACCATCCAGTAAAGCATATAGCGCGCTGTGTTATTGCGTATCTCTCTAGTATCATAACATAGTTAGGTAGGGATTTGAGGTACATCCCTCTTTGGAATGTCTGATGATGTCAGCATCCTACAAATATTCAAAGAGAATGAAACCCACCCAGTAAAGCATGTAGCGCACCATGTTAATGTGTATTTCTCTAGTATCATAACATATTTAGGTAGGAGTTTGAATCCTGCAAGCGCTGACAGTGTGGGGGGGGGGGAGGAATAGCCTTTTTGGAGCCTGGGAAAACACATTAAAAGTGGTACATCCCTCTTTGGAATGTCTGATGATGTCAGCATCCTACAAATATTCAAGGAGAACAGAACCCACCCAGTAAAGCATGTAGCGCACCATGTTAATGCATATCTCTCTAGTATCATAACATAGTTAGGTAGGGATTTAAATCCTGCAAATGCAGTGTGTGTGTGTGTGTCTGCGCCACAGGTGGTCAATGCAGTGTGGGTTTTGCTTTTACTGCGGTATGACATATGATTAAAACAGTATGTGCATTGCACACATTGTGTATCTGCGTGGCAAATAAATATGTGTACATGTGACCTCAATCAGTACATAGGTGTGAAGCCTGCATACTACATGAATACATTTGTTTCCTTTGACAGATTGTGCCACTGCTTCTCAGATCATAGGTCACATATGTATGTATGCGACAAGCCCGGCCACTGTAATGATCCGTGGCCAAGGTCATCTGTGCCACACACACCCATGACACGTACTATAGAGTACTGTGAGTGAGGGTAATTGCCTGGGGTATATTTCAGACATGTTCATACACAACAACGACTGGCAGTAATGGACAGTCATTATAGGTGTACGACATCCCTGTGGATATGCATGCAGGCCCCTAACATGTTATGTGAAACACCGATGGACCCCAGAATACCTATGGATATGTGGATACCAAGGGACAGATGACATAACACGTGTCTGTCTGTACACATTGGTACCCAACATACATGTTGAGGGCTACCACCTATGTGGTACTGTCGGGATAGTATGTCTAGTAAATATGGATGACTATGCCATAGTCGGCTTACGACTATACAGTATGTATTGGACAACAGGTATCTGTCTGTATGATACCCTTGTGTAGGATATGCATCCCATCCAGGGAATGCAGTGTAGGCCAATGCATGCATTTCCAGATGTGGATGGACATATCCCTAGTGTGTTTGCATGTACCTAAGAGGGCTATATACCACACAGGTGTGGTCCCAGGAACGTGTGGCGGTCAATACCACTGGTTACTGTTATAGTATAGTACCGGAAGGATCCAACTGTTTCTGAGTTCCCTACAACTGTGTGTCATTTGTCAGGACAACATCTAATGATTGGTTATAGTCATGCTGTTGAGGTGGTGTATACTACCAGACTGAAGATCATTGATAGATATTAACAGTATCAACCACAGCATAGTGTCAACCCATGTCATACACACATGTACCCATGTTAGTACATATCTGTAGTAGAATGCATACTGGCCATCGAAAGATACCATGAGATGTTAACAATGTGTACAACAGGGTATGTCGCACATCCCACGTGTCCACTATGCATGTACATGCAGACAGTATGCACACACCATGTTCACAGATGTACACATGCTAATTTGTAATGCACACATCACACACGTACTGTCCACTCTCTAACACATGCTGGCAACACTGTACACTTCAGCCAAGTGGCACATGGGTGGACAATACATACTCAGACCTAACACTGGTGTAAACAATGCTACAATGACTATGAGAGCTGTGATGCATAATGCCTGCTCAGATATACCTACAAGGATATCAGTACACTTTCCTGTTGGCAACTTGCTACTATTGCTACACTGCTATAATGTCACCCTGTGCATCAGAACCATGTTAGCCTATTCCTGCATCAATGTTACAGATGATAGGAGGTGGCACAGGTGTCATCATATGCACAGGGTGTGTTGTTGGTTTGCCAGAGCCCGACATTGACCCATCCAATCGACATGTCTGTGTGTGTGTGTGTGTGTGTGTGTGTGTGTGTGTGTGTGTGTGTGTGTGTGTGTGTGAGGGACAACAGTACAGCATGGGCCAATGTTGATGTAATGTGTGTGTGTATGTGTGAGCCCTAGTTGTTTGATTAATGTGTGTGTGTGTCTGCATGCACACAACCCCACCATGTGGCTGCCATATATGGGCGGTTGTGGGACAACCACAGACTGTACTTTCTAGGCTGTACAGATCACTGTCTCTGGCCATGGACATGGTACCTGTGCCTGGCAGAGGTGCTACGGGCTGTATTGGGTACCAACCCTGACTGGGTGCTATCATCAGAGGCAGAGGTATGATGACTGGACCCATGTCCCTGCTGGGGCTGGTTCTGCCACTACGGGAGTGGCTGTGATCCGTGGTCCATCCACAATGACTGCCAGCTGATGCTGTTGCTGGCATGCATCTGCATCGGCTTCCCATCCATCCCGCATGGTCCTGGCTGATGGCTAACACATTGTGGAGGACATCTAATGTCTCCCTTCAAATGCTATCAATGACCTTGGTGTAATTCCGGAAGGTCAAGGATACTGTCATTGATAGCAGTGTAATGGGCCCTCTGCACCCTTAGTCCCTGTCGGGTGTACCGTTCCATACGTGCCTGTGCCTGCATTACAGCCCGGAACATACTGGAGGTTGTAATAACTCTGGGGGCACATCTGCTAGGGGCAATATGACCAGTGGTGCTCCCCCAAGAACCCCTGGACATCCGCCTATGTGGTAAAATTCCAGTAATCCGGCTATGGCTGCTGTGAGGGGATGCACGTGCCATGGATACCACACTTTCCTGGTCAATGCTGACTGTATGCTGTCCCTCAGCTAAGGCCGTTGGTGATGAAGGATGTATTGGCAGTATGAGTGTGCATATAGATGGGGTTGAACACTGTGTACTGTCGATTGGTGGACCAACGACAGACCCTGACAGACCTTCCTGTGCCACAATACATGTCTAATCATCTCCAATATTAGTGGCAGTGACATCAGGTTCCCTGCTGCATTCAGACACCCCTAACTCAGCACCCATGGAAGGAAGACAGGAAACACACTTCACAATCTGTACATGATGTTAGCACACATGCACACATGAACACATGCACACATGCACACATGAACACATGCACATATGCACACATGCACACATGAACACATGCACACATGAACACATGAACACATGCACACATGCACACATGAACACATGCACATATGCTCACATGCACACATGAACACAAATACACTGCTCACCACAGCACATACACACACATACACACACACACACACACACACACACACACACACCAGCAATCCAACACATACACAATATTGGGTGAAGGTGGGTGACAGTATCACAGGGCAAACAGTCACCTCACAAGTGTCAGCATGCAGAACAAGTGTTGCTCAAGACCATGCAGTGCAAGTGTAGATGGTCTTATTTAACGACATTATACATGATAACACATGCAGCCATGGTATGTATACCATTGAGTGATGGTGCACAGGACATTGCAGAGCAGATAATACTTGCACAGCAATGTTGTGTCCATGTACACATTGTGTTCCAGGGTGTAGACAATCACTGAACAACTACACACAAGCATCACACAATGTGTACATGGACACAACATTGCTGTGCAAGTATTATCTGCTCTGCAATGTCCTGTGCACCATCACTCAATGGTATACATACCATGGCTGCATGTGTTATCTGTGTGACACATAGATTGCCATGTCTGCTTACAGTGTCTGTGTCCATAGCAAATAATAGTGGGCACAGGTGTAGCAAATGCATGCAATGTACAGACATGGGGTGAGTGGTGCATGTAGACGTGAAGGAATCCCAATGCTCAACATGGCCATTGTACAGTGGTTATGGTGAGTGTGGGACATATTGCAGATATGTCGGTGCCAGCCATGACATGGCATGCTACATGACTGCAACATTAAACACCACACATACTCAATGTGTGTCATGTGACCTATACACCCAATAGCATTACAGAACATATATGTGACTCTTTGTACAGATGGCGACAGCTGTGCATATTGTGTATACTGGCATATGTAAGCACACACACAACATACTATGCATATTGTGTATAGGTGCATATGTTTGCACACACACACACACACACACAACAATGAGGTGCAAAGCAAAGACTGCTATGTGTAGTACTGTGGTCACTGTAACTGGATGAGGTGTACTACCATGTGCCATCATCATCGTCATGCATCTTGTGGTCACTCACGGCTACTACTGTGTGACAGACCACCGCCTAGCATGCTGTACCTGAACTGCAGTGCCGTGGCTACGTTCACTATTACACAGCCACTTTGTACATGGGTGTATGACATGCCCAATAGGGAGCATTGTCTAACATGACTGTGTTATGTGTTGAAGAGTGTTGCACAGCCCCATAATAGGCCTCTACCCCTGAGGTACATCATGTGTGTGTGTATGACATGTGGGATACTGAGGTGTGACCTTACAGTGGGTGTGCAGTTACGCCATATGTAACATGTCTTTGTGTACTGCGTATGATACACGTGTTATGTTCTGTACAGGTGTTGCAACTATGCCTATCCAATGAGCAGTACGGGGTTGCTACAACTGTGTCTTATGCTCTGTGTATTGCATGTCAGTGAGGCAGCTTCTGACATTACTGAGCTGTGCAACGTCTTACAGCAAACATGCATGGCATGCATTATGTGTAGGTGTGTTACATGTACATGGCCTACACCTCACCTATGACATGCATATTTCATTACCAACATTGCAGTTATAACACACTCACCAGCATGGATCGGCTGCCCTGCTGTCACACCAGGGGGACTAATGAGAATATGAGAGAGTTCATCAGTGCCCACAACTGTGGCATTGCTACAGTGGGTATGCTAAACTGCAGTATAACAACAGTCAACAGTCACAGGTGTAGAGATATTATTCGAAATATCAGTATTGCACAACACTAGGCAGCAGAACTGCTAAACACACAGTACACATCTCACGTAGACATAATCTAACAATACAGTTAACTGTCATCTACAGATAGGACATGTTACCTGCTTGCTCCAGGTGGACGTGCTGGGTGGCTCCAGCCTCCATGACAACACGTCAGAGGTTGATGTTGCTGTTGTCCAGGAGCCACCATGCTTAGGAGCAGCTCCTCCACTCTGGTGAGGGGGGGATGAATGACCACCCCACCACTTGTGGCAAGCTGTTGTCTTTGGATATCAGACGCACAGCGCTGGACATGTCTAATTAAATCACTGCAGTGATGGCATACCTGCTCATATGTCTGGTTATGCATGCCTATGTCATTTACCCGACGAATAAATTCCTGTCACAGTGCAGTCCACTCCTGCTGGTGCTGGCTGCTTCTGGAGAACAGCATCGTGTACTGCTGCAATAGGCTTTGTAGTATCACCTCTTCCTCATCCGTTGTCTATGATGGATTGCATTGGTGGGCCATGTGGCTGAAAAAGATATGAACAATATGTGTGAGCGAGTCCTGTGGCACACTTTACACCTTTAACCACACATATCACTTTACTGACATATATACCATCCTATTGTCTGTCAGAGGTTACACACGTTCAGTACCACTTATTGGTTCTCAGGCCACAACTAACTAACAGTGCCTGGCACACTCTATATATCACACCACTATACAACAGTACCCGACACACTATTTGTGACACATTGCACAACCTCAAGACAGGGGTGTATATCACACCAATGCACGAACAGAGATGTCATTAATTGCAATGGATGTAAAGTACAGGTACAGTAGTACCAGTCAACTACCCTAGTCATTGATGCCATAGCCCTGCCTAACAGATGTGTACAGTTGTTACTATAGGTGGCATACTGCTGTTACAGAGTATATATGTTGCTGGATACACACGTATACCATGTAACACACATATGATTGCAGCCATTGTACAGGCATAATTACACACACATCAGACAAACATACAACACACCACTGTATGCCAACACAGATGAGCATTACCTGTGTACCATACAGTACTGTGTGCCACTACTTACACACCCTTATGCCTGAGTTTTGTCCTCTGTGCAGACTACAGGAAACACACATGACAGTGTTTCCAAGCAATGTGAACACACACCATACTGTGCTGTTTAGGCCTACAGCTTCAGGTAGTACTACAGTTCATATGGGAGTTGGATTCACCAGCAGTACCACTCACTAAGCATACATGTATTGCTTTAGCCTACAATGAGACACCACATTCGTCAACAACAAACTACGTCACATCATATGCCATATTACTATGTCTGCCTAACAGTATATTACACATCATTTGCTGTCCTCACAGCTAGGATAGACACTACCATGTCAGATACAACTTCACACTAAGCTATCACACGTTTACAGACCTTGCACACATTCAGCGTTACACTTATTCAACCTCACATAGCAGGTATTGCATTGAGTACATGTGTGAGTGCAAAGTGTCATAGGTAGGTAATATGCTGTTGGCCCTAGGGCCTACAGCAGACTAGCCATATGCTACCTTGGCCTTTGACACACATGTACTTTGATTTCACTTGCCCCTGCCAACCAGAACCACAGAGCTGTTTCCTGGGGAGTATTACCAATCTCCCACACAATCATCAGCAGTATTTATGACAACTGCTAATGAGGAGCCTTGTTCGCTATTGCTAGGTGGTCTATTCCAGTGTATGGCATATCTCTGAGATGGGAACCTATCCCTCCAGCATGTGCTGTTTAGTGAGCTGACAAGGTTTAGGCCCTAGAGTGTGTATCTCGGAGGGATTGTGATATGTTGCCATAGTGGTCGTCACCCAGTTATGGGTGTGAAATAACTCTGTATGTCCGGCAGAGGTCACCTCTGTGTAGCCAGTATGCAATACAGTCTAGATGTGGTTTTGTGAGTCAGTCTGCATAGGGCATCTGTTTGCGGCCAGTATTACCCTTTGGGAGGTATGTCTATGGCCTTTTCACCTGGTGTAGTTGTCATGTGAGGTACATACCACACAGGGCATTGTGATGAGTAGAGGGGAACACTGCCCTATATTTCTATAGATGACACATCTGTTGTCATGACACATAACACACAGACTGATTACAGGTGTAGTGTGGCACTGTCTTCATCAAAACGGAGGCTACTGTACACCTGAGTCCCATGTTCCATTATCACACCTTCACTGTTAGGTAGATCTCTACCTGTATGGTAGTTAATGGGTACAGTGTTTTGGAAAGGAGGAATGGCACTGCAGTATCAGCACTTGTCTACAGTCCATGCCTTGGTCACCACACACCTGTTGCAGTACATACGACCCCGTGTCTCTCTGTCTCTCCCTCTCTCTCTCTATTGATATATATATATATATATCTATATATCTATCTATCTATATATATATATATATATATATATATATATATATATATATATATATACATATATGAATATCTATACACATACATGTACATATCCATTGCTGTACACATGGATGTACATATAGGCACATGTACAGTCCACCTTTCATGTGGGGATATCACTTATGTGACAGCTGAGGGATGTACAGTTATGTGATTATATTGCACAGTGTTGTGCAGAATGCGTGTGGGTGTCCTCAGCCCATGTAGCATTAGCAGGCCTCACTGGCTGTAACACAGCAGATCTGACAAATCAGTCACATAACATTTAACCACCACATGACATATATCAGCACTGCAAGCTGTTTTCTAGGCCACACACTATGACCTACATAGATATTTGCGCATATCAACCTTCAATGACATATATATGTCCACCCTTCACTAACAGTTGCAGTATGTCCCTTGCCCTATGCACATGTGCAGATACAGATAGATATGTACTGCTGCCACACATGGATGGTTTGCAGTGTGTAGAGTACTCTTCAGGAACATCTACTACATGCCAACACATACATGTGAGTTACATACCTTACCTTTTTATTTCCCTGCTCCGTGTGTTACGGTTTTGTAGGTTTTTATTTTATTTTTTTATTATTTTTTTGGTTGTTTGTTTTGGGTTTTCCCCCTCTGTTTCGGTTTATATCTCAGTTTCTCTCTCTGTTGTGTCTCTGTCTCTGTCTGTGTCTGTGTCCGTGTCTCTCTGTCTCTCTCTCTCGCTCTATCTCCAAGCACCTGCAATGATACAATTGCATGTGTGGACTGCAGGTACAACCTGCTTTTCTAGGTATCTGCACTTGTGCATGTGACAACCTCTGCACCAATTGCTGCCCACCATTCAGTAATTGCATGCAGCCTGCTGTGTGGTGATTGCATTACTCACTGTGATTGCAGCCCAGTGCTATAAAATGCTAGGTTAGGTAGGCATAGCCCTTTTAGCTTTCCAAGGTGGGGCCCATGCTTATTTGCTCTGGACACTGTTGTGTCAATCAGAAGGTTGGTATATGTCTCTTATCTGAAGCTAGGGTTGTAGCCAGTTATATGCATGTTCTACTCAAACCTGAATGTTGCTGCTTCCAGTACACACTTCTCAGTGTAGACATGTACTCACCCCTCCAAATGCTAACACAGGATACATGAGAGTATGTACTTTATTTCTGATTTACACAATTAACTGCCATACAGATGTGGTTATTGCACTGTATTCCTGTGGCACATGCATTGTTCGTGAACTGCTATACTGTAATTATTACGTTACTCACTTCTGAACAGTTTGTGGTTTGTTTGTGTTGACATTAGCACAGGCTGCTCAACACAACTGGACATAGTTCAGTACTGAGTATGACTACCTACACCCTGTTTTTTGCCTGAATACACAGGTGTGTTGTACCTTTGGGTAGGGGTGCAGAACTGCAAAGAGCTTTTTTTATTATCATGTGAGGTTTATCTTACTGAACATACAGGGTTGCTGTGTACCTGTTAGTCTATCAAGGCAAGTAGTCTGTCTGTGTAGCTCACACCTGTGTACATGTCCAGATGGTAGCTAGAGGTTCGCCTATTATACTTTGTCTGTGCACCACACCAGTCTTTTCAGCAGTGGCACATTGGCATTGTCACAGTTGTTTGCTAGCAGTACATGGCTACATCCTGTGATATTTCTGTGTTGTATTCCTACATAAGGGCATGCTTGTGAAACTCCTTCCAAAGCTATTTGCAGGGTGTGGAACAACAGTAATGCTGATATGCCTGTGTGTTTCTGCCTCTGCCAGGCCTCAGATACTGTCAGGTATATATTTGAACAGCCTCAGTGAAAGGTACATATAAGTGAGATACACCTGCAATATATTACTGACATATTGCAGTTGAGACTTTCTTGGGAATCAGAGCATATGTATAAGTACACCTTTTCTGATGCACAAACAGTGTCTACTCTCACCTATTGACATTATTCACTACGTGTGATTCCACACTTGTCTGCCTACAGTTAGTACTTTTCAGAGTGATTCAGTGGGGCACAGCTAACATTGGTTTACAAATCAGGGACATCCCTGTAAAACTGTCACAGTTGGGGAGTCTGGCCTCTGCCCTATTCAACTTTGCCAGTATTTATCCTGGTCTGATACTGTGTGGTGTTTGTAAGGTGCTACTGTAACATTATTCCCTGCTAGGATGACTGGTTCTCCTTTCACAGTCATGTCATGCAATTCCACAACAACTGCTGGTAAAGACCCACAGAACAGGATTTGTGTTATACCATTCCTAATTTCCATTTACATTCCCTCATTGTAATGCATGATATATTTATTTCAGAACCAAGTTATTTGTATATCTGCTGTGGCTTAGTGGTAATTCATGCAGTCTATTGTGTCAATGGTCTGGGGTTCGAGACTGGCAGAGATTTTTTCTTTTGCTGCTCAGCAGAACAAGGGCCCTGCCATAGAGTGACTAAGGCACTTTTAAGCAGTAATAAGCGGGTTTGCATGAGTTTGCGCGATGCTTAGCGATGCTTAGCTAAGCGCACACATGCGCACACTCGCTTAAACCCGCTTACTACTGCTTAAAAGTGCTTACTCCCGCTAACCCCCGCGCTAATTTTTTTGAAAGAAAAGAAAATGGGGAGATAGGAAAGTGGTGAAAAAGGGGGCACAAAGAGGGACAGACAGTAGGTAAACAAGCTTGGGATGTGCAGGACGGGTGTAGGGAAGGTCCATAGCTGCCCATTTCTTTACCAGCAACAGCTGTGCATATGCAATAAATTTGGAGTGATATTTGAAACCTTCCACCCCTGGGAGAGGGGTGAGGACAACAAAGTATGTTGTACTGCCAATTATAATTATCAGTTTACATGTCCAATGGACATGTGTGTGAAATGGGCAGCTATGTATGAGGCGTAATTTTTTTGTGGGTGCAGATTGCCCTTTTTGTTTTTTTTTTTCAGGTGAGAGTGGGAAGGTGAGGTAGAGGAAGTAGGTATGTCCTGGAAGGTAGATTGGGGAGGTAAACAGACAAGACAGACAAGACGCATACAGGGGCGGTGTACGACACATGGGGTGGGTGAACACAATTGACGGGGTCGGATGTTTGGAAATCGCAAGCCCATGAGCCCACAGATGGTAACAGTGGAACTGAGATCCCCACCCATGGGCAGTCACCACTGCACCTTCACAGCCCTGAGGGTAGCTGTGCTGGGGGCTGCGTAGGATGGACAGGCTCACCTGTGAGACATGCCACTCTCGCCTCGAGCTGGCATAGGGGATCAGCGACTGAACGCTGGATCTCCCTACGCACCACAACCTGGACCCTTCGAAGGGTGACTGGTGGCCCTTCTCCACCCATGCTTGCACAGGGGGAGAGCCCCATCCCCTGCAGTGCTTCCATCTGAAGGTGGCACAGGGCCAACGGAGGAGGAAAGCCTGGGCTGGGCGACGGACCTGCTGGTGCCAGGTGCACTTGCCAGCTGAGGAGGGACAGGTGGGTCCGCTGGGACCGGCCTTCCCATACGTTCTGTGAGTAGGTGTGTTTAATTACAAAATAAACAACAGCATTCCAGATTAGTTGTAACAGCATGCAGTAATATTCCCATTAACCCAACACACCAAGGTTCCAACAGTTGAACAGCAAGCATAACACATGCATATATTGAACCACAGTGGATATTCCAACAGCATGCAGGGATGTTTGTTAGCAACAGGCCACCATGATTGTGGTGTTTAAACAGGGCACATGCATCAACGTGAATGCAAATATTTATAGAACAATAGGACATATGTCCCAACAAATATTTAAGATTACACATACCCATTGAGGTGTGGAATTGCATGATTTATGCACATACATTAGGGTGTAGAAAAAAACCTTGGTTAACATCTTATATTACCTTTTAGTCTACACTACATTCCTAGTGACTGCAGGTATATATCCCCTACATGTATTATTACACTTGCCACCATACATTAAGTTGTGTAATGGGTTTGGCTAGTTAAATATATGCCTGACCTATGTCTGACATACTAACTGTCCAGGATGCAGATGTTACTGCTACATATTTCTTGATTGCATTTCTATTTCTTTATCTACATATCTGGGATGTTTTCACATGACATTTTCACTTCGATTTGTACAGCACCCTGCATTTCTTGACACACACTCACATTGCTAGGCAAAAAATAACATGCTACACGTGTGCCAGATTTACTTATGCATGCCAGCCAGTAACTGACTGTTGTGGGCTGTATATATGCTTCACAGCTACTAGCACTTCCATCACCCACTTTATATGGGACTGCACAACTCTGGGTTGCCAGCACTTTTTCAAACAGTACTATTTGTATAATGCAAGGGTACAACAATATTTCAAAGTCTGTGACACAGACACACTCCGGGTTTTAGACCTTTATTAATGGCATTACACACTTTTCCACAAGCTCACTCCTTTATTTGTTTTAACGGTGCATATGGCAGACATGTTCAAGACATATTATACCTTTATTAATAGGTTAGAACACTCTTTTTTCAGGCTCACTCACTTATTTTATATAACAGTGCCTGCAGAGATATTATTCCAGACATATGTTACCTTTCTTAATGGGTTACTACACTCTTTTTCTGCCTCTCTGACGTTTTTATCTGACAGTACATGCAGAGGTCTTATTCAGGCAATTTTATGGCTGTATTATTGGACTACAACACTTTCTTTCATGCTCTCTCCCATATTTTATATAACAATACATGCAGAATAATCACTAACCTGCCTGGTGGCACAGCCTTAGCAGCCTATCAGCATAGGCTTGCTGATTCACAGCACAGTCACCTGCAGCTGTAAAGTAAATGAAGGGATATTGAGACATACCTATCCGTTATACATACTGAATTATCAATTCTTACATACCGCATTCCATGGCTACATACTCAGTTTTGGGGCATCCTGCATCCCACGGGCCTCCTGTATCCATTGGTTCAGGCGGTCCTGCTTCCATCTCTTCGGGTCTGCATGGTGGTGACGGACCTGCTCACCAGTCTGAGGAATGCCTGTGGCACTGGTGAGGTCATGGGCTAACCGGGTCCAAGCATCTGCCTTGTACTCCATCCCTTGGAATTGGCCCTGCAGGAGTCTTGACTCATGACGGTGGACAAGGAGCCAAACCATGTATTTCGACTCCTTGATGCCCCAATGTTGTGCTCAGAAGCGTGTTCCCTCTCCTACACCAGCCATTCTAACTGCAGATGTGAGCTACAATCAGTTATGGCGTGTATTCCCACCTATGGGGCTTAAATATGCTGCATTTCCCACACTTTTTTGTGACTGGCCGTTTTTTTAAATTCTCAGCTGACTGCAGACCTGCTTAGTAATGGTTAAACTACCATTAGTAAGTATATGTATGTTAACAGTGGCTGTTTTCCCTAAGTTGTCATGGCTAAGTGGTTCTGTACTTTGCTTGTGATGCACAGAGTCCTTGGTTCAAGCCTTGTCATTCATTTTATTTTCATACTGTCCAGACAGGCTAGGGGGTGTGGCTATGTTTAAGCAACTTTGCTCTACGTTGCTCCTTGGTGCCCTGCGGTGCCCTGGTTGGCATGGTGCGCATGTCTGCACAAGCACATTGTGCTGGTTAAAGCACTATTTCACTATGGGCACCTCTATTGTGCTGGGTTAACCATTATTAAACTATGGGCAACTCGATTGCACTGGGTGAAGCGCTGCTTAACTGCAGGCAATTGTATATCAGGATCATTTAAAATATTTATTTTGTTCACTGATACATTGGCCATTTCACTGCATTTTAGTACTATTTACACATATTTGTCTGGTATTATTTCATATACTGATTTAAAAATAAATATGAAGGGGAGTGGTTGGACTCAAACCGTGAATGCCTCTTCTTTGTGCAAATCATCTACCATTACGCTATTGCTATTTGGTGTGATTTGCATAAACATTCTTTGTTGTGTTCTTCCATGTCAGAATTGCTAACTCTAGCTAAGCAATGGGGACACCCACATACAAACGCACAAATACGGGCAGCTATTTTGGGAATTTAAAAAAATTAATTTAATGTTTTGCTTTTTATAACTGTGATGGGGGTTTACAATATCAGGGAGTGCAGTGTTGGGTGCAGGGACATTTGAGTGGGCTCGCTTTTGTGTATTTGCTTTTACTTTTCAAACACTTGCAGGGGCATGGACATTTAGACTGCTCGGGAGTCGGACACGCCCCCTGCTTTCTTACACGGTCCATGTACGACTTACAGTTGGGTCAGCATGCACTCATGCATATTCATGGCACGCTGACGTCATACCGTTCAACTGCAGCCTCCGAGTAAGACTTATTATGATTCGTGAATCCGGGGGATTGTTTTATCTGTTTAGTAATTGAAAACACTGGCTATTATTATTGATGTCAGGCTGAGTGTAAATATTGTATATAGTTGTTTAAAAAAGTTATACATAATATACTATGTATGTTCTTATAATATTATATGAAAATAAAAACTATTTGAGTAAAAACAAAATAGACAACTTTTTTTTACATTTGAAAGTCTTCATTTCTTCTTCCTAGACTTTGTCTACCAACCTGTCATATCAGATGCTTAATTCAGGGATTAATACCTCATTCATATCCCATTTTTTTCTGGGTTTCCCAAAGATGAATGGGCTAGCTTTCAAACCAATCTCTGGAAATTTTTCAAGTGCTCCAGTGAATGTAAATCCGCAGTGGCCAGTATTAGACTGACGTTTTGTATAAAGGAGGAAATCCTTGTGCCATATATTATGTTGTTTTTTCTGTTGAAAGGATTATGTTCAGTTTGCGGTACATCAGATCTCTTCTAGATGACCTTTATAACAATAAAATGAGGAGTACCCCAGTCTGAGATTTCATTACTTGATTTTGACTCCACTTATTATGGCTGTTTTTAATGTTATATGTCAAAGAATAATGCAGAGTGGAAAAGCTCTATCAAAAATTTGTATTTATTAAAGTAAATTAATTTATGAATCTGAAGTATATGGTTTGTTTGTATTGTCAGTGAAGTTTTAGCACTCTTTGTCACTGAAAAAAAGAACATTCCCTACTGCATCAGGGATCCAATATGCTTGTCAAAAACTTCCATCGCAACTGTTGATCTAGTTGTAACAAAACACTGTGGGTTATTTTAGGTGTAACAATATATTTCAAATGGGGTACAAACAGACATCCCACAGAGTACAGCAGGAGAGGTGCCATATCTGTATATGTTCTAACAGCAAGCAAAAACCATAGCAAACATTTAAAAAAATATCTATACACAGAATTTCATAGAGCGTCATGTTCCACAGCTACACATCAGTGCATGTCTTCACCATAAGATTCTTCTGTGCCTCTGAATCTTTCAGTGGACCTTTCAGGAGTTATTATAGGTATCAGTCAACTTTCTACTCATTTTGCATGCTCTGCAAGTAGATCTGGAACTTGATCTATGTGGAGTAAGATCTTCTGTCACATCAGCTGGTTAGATGCAGGTGGTCACGATCTACCACAAATACATGCTCAACTAGTCTTTGGTTGATAGCTAGTCAGGAAAGTTGATTAGGGTGCATTTTCAGGAAGCTCTAGGGATTTTTGCCTTGTGAAAAGGAGAACAGTGGTCCTTTATTAGTTGGAATGCCAGTGTTGAAGGGGCTCTGTATCTCTTCCTGCATTTGAATACCTACTCCTCCTTTGAAGTAGTTCTTCAAAAGTGAGTGCCTTGACTATTCTCTATTTGATTAATGTGATGGCTATGAAGTTTATTTCTTGGAAGATGTTGGTGATGGCCTTCACTTCTCTCCATAAGATATATGAACTGCCTGCTGTTTCACAAGATGTAGTATAGTGCTACCTAGCAATCTCTAGGTTTTGTGAAGCTTTACTCTTGGGCACTCTGAGAGGAGGATTATACACAGATGCCCTGAGTGGAGTTAGTCATGCCCCCTGCTGTTGTAAAGGGAGGACCAGAACCAACTTGCTTCAGACAGCAAGGCAATGGCCATCCAAGTTGTGAGAAAGGGGGAGAGAGTGGCAGAGCTTGAAACAGAGACAGGCAGATGCCACAGAAAGATTAATAAACCTAGCAAGCTTGGGGAGGTTGGGCTGGGGACAGAAGCCTTTGAGTGACACTTACTATCCAGTGGTTAATCAGTTGAAATGCAGAAGTCTAGAATAATAATGAATAATTTTCCTTAAACTACTTGGATTTTTCTTTTTCAAAATGCATGCTTTGTGAAATTATTCCAAGAAAGAAATTTTGAGTTAATGATTCCCCCAGATATTACATCCAATGGTGCCATTTGGTAAAATTTGATTTCTGTAGTTGGATACCACAAAGAGAATTATGGGAATGTTTTTGAGTTACTATGAACTTAACACAAAATCAATTTCAGAGTGTGTATTGAAATAAAAAAAGTATTGCTCGATGAAGTAAAAAGTAACCTCTAGCTCAGAGGTGCATTCTAAAGAAATAGGATTTGTTGTGGTTACAGTCTGTGGAGTTTTGGGTTGATTGCTCTATGTTCAAAAACTGAGAGTAAAATGCAAGTTTAAGTGCTGCTTGTTATGTTGTGGCAAACAGCAGTCATTAGTCTTCTCTTTGCTAAATGCAAAACAGATAGCCAGTATTAGAAGCTAGACATTAAGACTGAAGTGAGTAAAATAATTATTAAACTCATTTCAATGAATTGCTCAGGAAGCAACAGAATGACAGCTACCATTGACTATTTTAACAATATGATATGAAACTGATGAAAGGTTGCTTACTGAAAAGTACTTAGCAAATAGACATACATAGTGATGATACCAAGCTGTTGAAAAATATTTGGGAAAATATTATTGCAGTAGGAAATGGGTAGTGAAGAAATTAATGAAGAGTGGTATGTGTAATTAATGAGTATTGGAAATTTGTATTGAATTGTCAACTTGTAAAAACCATCTTACAACAGTTTAATTGAAACAATATCATGAATTGTGAAACATTGTTATTTCAAATTACTTATGATTTGGGAAAAGCTGCTGGAAATTCTTCAAATGCAAGAAAGTGTTGCTAGTACATAGAAAGAATGAAAATGGTGTGCTTAAACAAAGTGAAGCTGGACATGATGCAAGTGTGCTAGATTTCTGTGAAAATAAATGAGACAATTCTGAAGTATGTATACTGATAAATGGTAAATGCACGGTATTCTGTATTATATCCTAATCACTTTAACAAAGGTTACATGAAAGTCCAATTATCTTTAACAACTATTCTCACTAAATAACGCCCAACTGAAAAAGTAAAAACCGTTGAATTACAAATCTCAACCTGACTCAAAATGGGATTAACATTTATTGCATTCTATGACAACAATTCTAAATAATGCAACAATAAAAAGTGACCTGAAGCAATGTGCACAGTTCTACGTACAAAGAGAAAGGGAGCCAGCAAAGAGAAAATTCCTTCTGAATTTTATCTTGGCTAGCTCCATTTAATTTGCATTTAGAACTGAGCACATTGCATCAGGTCACTGTTTATAATTGTATTTCGGCTTTATTGGTGACCTTGCTGTTTATTTGGAATTCTAAAATATGTAAATATATTGCAATAGTAACTTCTTCATTCTTATAACTATAACTACTGCTGTACTGTGCGTACAGTTTGTAAACTGAATACATGTGTTCTCAATTGTAAACAACTGAATGTTTTTATGTACTCCCTGAGAGCCCATGTCGTGGCTGAAAAGGTCAATAAACCAGACAACCAACCTAGTCAACAAAAAAAAAATAATTAAATATATAAATTCAAATGATGTGTGTGTGTTGTAAGGTGGGAAAACAAGTTCATGGGATCATTAACATAGAAAGGAAAACTGAGAAACGAATTGTTGAGTGAATACCTGATAATTATATGGTTAGCAATCTGTTAGCAAATTGATGAAGCTAACTGAAGGCACGATGGGCTGCAGTATGTAAACAAACTGCTTGCATAAATCAGAATGTCAAATATTTGTGAATTGTCATCTGTTTAAAGAGATTCACTAGACAATCTCAAAGTACTGAAACGTCGTATTTAAGTACGTCTAGACTGAATAGTGGAAAGTGCAGTTACGCGAAACTGCACTATGTCAAATGTGGAAATGTCGAATCCACTATCATGGTGTGTTCGTGACATGTGGCATGATTTGTGGCTTTATCTGGGGTTTTAGGTAAGTGGTGTTTGTGTAAGGGTATTGGGTAGGGATTTTAGTGTGTGTAGTGGTGTTTTTTTGTGTCTTGGTGTATTTAGTGCGACCTCGGAGTTAGAATATATAAGTAGTGGGGGTGTGGGGGAGCACAGTTATAGGTAGGGTAGGTGTGTTTGTGTGTTATGTTGTGTTTGCATGTGTTATGTTTGTTTTAGTGTAATTAGGTAGGTGTATGTGTGTGTGTGTGCTTATGTGATAGTGTGTGTGTGTGTGTGTGTGTGTGTGTGTGTGTGTGTGTGTGTGTGTGTGTGTGTGTGTGTGTGTGCGTGTGTGCGTGTGTGCATGTGTGCTTGTGTGTGTGCGTGTGTGTTTGTGTGTGTGTGTGTGTGTGTGTGTGTGTGTGTGTGTGTGTGTGTGTGTGAATGGTCGTGATTGTGCTATTCCTGATTTTGGGTTTTCGAGTATGTGGGTTTTCCAATATTCAGTCTCAAAATGCTGAAATTCAACATTTCAGTATTTTAAACTTGTCTAGTGAATTCATTTAAAGCATCTGAAGATTACTGTCTGCTAAAGGCCTGCTGAAGGAAATCACATTGATTCCCAAGTACACTGTTTGGTAGTAGCAGTATTCATTTGAAATGTCTGTTTTGTATTTAGAAAGTGAAATCAAAAGAAATGTGTACTTTGTAGAAAGGACATGCAGATGGTAGAACTCTGTACAGCACTAATTCTATGCTCTTTCTAAATCTGCTTGCCCTTAATAAACAGCAGTAAGAAACCAAGGGAAAGAGAAGCATAAGAGAAAGCCAGTCTTCCCAACTAGTGAATTGTTAATTCTGATGAATTGTTGTACATACAAAAAGATGGGTCCTGTGCCCATATAAAAAAAATTCCTCCTGGAATAAAATTGCTACAAAAAGTGTGTGACATTGACTGTGTGTGTGTGTGTGTGTGTGTGTGTGTGTGTGTGTGTGTGTGTGTGTGTGTGTGTGTGTGTATGTGTGTGTGAGTGTGTGTGTGTGTGTGTGTGTGTGTGTGTGTCTGTGTGTGTGTGTTAAAATGGCTTAACCAATATGTTGTGATAATTTGTGAAATTAAAACTCATATAAGGTAATTCTTCCGAAATAAAGTTTGAATATTTGGCAAGGGAAATATAACTCATTGTTATGTATTGCAAGAAAGAGATGTGTTTGCAAACCTAAAGAAAGTATGAGTTGCCTTTATTGAAAAGTGATAAACAAACCAAAAAACAAACAAAACAAAGCCAATAATCATGGAAGGGCTAGATATGTTAAACTCAAGTGAATTACAGCAACATGAACTGACACGTAATGTTTACCATCTCTCGTCACAAAGAGTGCTGTGGTGCAAAACAATGAAAATGCTTTGTGGCAGAATATTTATGATGAGCATAAGCAAGTGAACATTTCACTGTCTTGCATTGCAGCTATGCAAAATTACCTTATTTGAGAGTGTTGTATTTTACACCAAGGGTTGTAAGAGAGGTAGAATAAATGTTATAGATGAGCAGGACTTTAATTTTAATGTTGGATACTCATGCTTGGTAAAGCCAGGGCATTAACTGAGTGTGTAGGAGTGCTAAGGAAGGCGATGTGTGTGTTGTCCTTAAAGAGAGGTAGAATGAATAGGGTTGGGGAGCAGAACTTGGAGTTCACATTAGACAGCATTTATCAGAAAGGAAAACTTGCAGAAAAAGCAATGGTGATAATTTAAAGAATCCTGCCTGTTCAACAAGGACTAACCAAACCCAATGCAAATAAAATGACACAATCTGTCAGTATTGGATAGTTGTGCATGATGATGATGATGGTGTTAGGGTATTAACTAGTAATGAAGAAAAGATAAGACAGCCACATTGTATTCTCTTTAAAGAAAGAATCAGTAGCAGTGTTGGAGCATGTGGCTTCTGAAAATAAAAACTAAATGACATTGAGTTTTACAAAGATGTTGGCTAACTTTGGCCTGAAAAAAAATGACAAAATAAAACAGGCAAATCAATTCAACATTTTTTCAAATACACTAAAATTCGTGTGCAAGCTTGAAAAATAAGACTTAAAAGGAAGCCTAAAAATGCAGTCAAGTAACCTCACAAGCCAAAAGTAAAAATTGCAAATGGACCTAGCACTGATAGTTGAAAAAAAATAGGAAAGTCAGTCTCAGACAAAAGTGACATTATGCATTCACAGACTGAGACGGAAGAATTGTGACAGGAGCTACAAAATATTTAACAATGCCCTGATCAGCCTAAAATAGTATCAGAATATGTAAGCTGAGAATAACTTTCTAAAGGCACAAGTTCAAGGAAAGAATTGTGAACAAATTATGTGTTCACAAAAGTGAATGTTAGTACATAAAATAAGAGAATTCAGAAAGTGCTAATTAAAGTAAACAGTAGCACTGACCAGTTAAGAACTCAGAATGGCTATATGTAAAATGATACAGAAATGCAATAACACAGACTTAAATGCAGTTAATCAAAAGATCCACGAGTTGGAAAAATAATGCAGAAAAATTAAAGCGTTGTCAATATGCCGCATGAAGAAAACTTTTCTCTGTGAGATAGATGAACATTATAATAATGTTCTTGACATAACCACTAAGTATAAAAAGCTGTAGGAGGAAAACTGAATCTCAATCAATTCTTTAGAGGAAGCAAGCAGTACATTAAAACAATGTTTGTCAGCCCTTGCTTCTGATAGAAACTTATACAAGAACACCATAGTGTGCAAATAAACCAGCAAAAGGAAAACAATTCCAATAAACAAAAGAAAGACACTCACACTAACCTTCTGAAGCTAGGAGAGGTGGTTAATATGGAGAACAGGAGAGACATTCTAACAACTGAAAAAGACTGCTCTAAGGGTCAGAGCAGTGTGTCTGGTGTAATCATACAATGAAATATTACAGAACCAGAAGCAGCAGAGACAAATCAAATCTAAATCAAAATAAAGTATGTGAAACGCCTCATAATGTAGTTCACTTATGGAGATGAAACCAAGAAACTTGTCGTATGTGTTTAGAATTCCTTCACAGTATAACATGCAATTATTAATGTCTCAACATAAAATGAGTAAACTGAATACAAAAAAAATGTCACCCTTATACAAGAAGAAAAGGAAAGTCTTGCTTTAAATGAAAACTGTTTAAGAAGACAGCAGCTGAGATACAGCTCATGGATCACAATTATGAGTATTGAACAGCCTAGTTTTGTAGGAAGTGCATTTCTGTGTAAGGAAGTAGAAAACAGGCGCAAACATGTGGGTCGCAGCAGAGACAGAGGTACACTCATGGTTGAAATGAGGATCAAAAATGCAATGCTGACCTTTAAGCTAGAAAAGAAAGAGCTAGATATCAGAAAATCTGAGCCAGAATTAAATACCAGCATAAAACCTGGATACAAATCAAGCAATGGAATCTGATAACACATTCTGAGATAAACTTTTGGGAGAAAACCAGTGCAAGTTTGCAACACTTCTGCATCATAACATGCTTCATTTAAATGATTCAGACCCTTATTACAACATGAAAGATGATGAAATGAATAGACTAAACTTGAAAAAGGAGATTTTGTACTGTAAACAGCCAAAGTCTGTCATTTGATTCACACTTATCAGAGAAATAACAGAACCTGATAACAGAGATATAACTGAAATTTGATGCTTTGACCAAACTGGTGATGCAGAAATGCATGTTTTTAGGAAAGAGTGTGATTTATGACTAAAAGTGACTATGGTGTTATACCTGTTACCAGAGAATGTCTAATCTGGGACAAGAACTGGAGTAAAATAATTCTGTGTCAGTGAGCTTTGGAGCTAACTGTGATGGCTGTTCTTGCCCACAGGACAAAGCAGTGATGCTATATAGTACAGTCCTTTCTTAGTTACCCCTAGTAAGCAAAGTGGATGTGTTTGCCGCTACTACTGTTTATTGCCCCTCGTGCACAAACACTCAGTGCCCCCATTTCCCCAATTGTGATCTCTCCACACCATAAAAATTACTTATCTTTTCGTTTTCTCATATTTTGCCGTATTCTTCAGCTTTTACTAGAAGCCATGGTGTCCTAGAGCTTTTTTAAAACAACCTTTCCAGCCAGTGATGATCTGAACAAAAATCCTGACCAAGGAAATTTATTGTTACTGTTCAACGTTACTTTTCCTTGCAATCTTTTCAATACTCTCCAACTGGCTAAGAACAAACAGTAGTAATTGGATAGAAATAAACTTAATTAAGCTGGTGGTCTGAGGTATGCCAGGACATGGGGCTGTAGATACTCTGAGGCAGATTTTAGAGTAGTTTTTCCATACATTTGATACTGTAATGGCCTAAACAAAATGTATGATTAAGGAAAGAAATTCAGCCTTATTTTATTCCTTTTGTGAAAGAAATAAGATGTAGCCAATATTTACTATTCAAAACTATGAAAAATGTTATCTCAAAATAAAACTGACAAGACAAATGGTTGGGAGCAAACATAAATCCTGTCTGGGAATAATGCATGCCTCCCAACCCTCATAAAAAATTCATTTGGTTCCATTATGAGACTGGCAAGAAAGTGAAGGCACAAGTGCCCACAGTCATACATTTCAAGTGACTGCTATCATACATATACACAGCATGCCTCTTGACCCCCACCCTGAAAAGAAACCACCTTTTGTGTACCTTTCTGATGTAAGCTTATACAAGAAGGTCATAGTATGGAAATATTTTAACCAACAAAGGAAACCAATTCTACAAACAAAAGGAAGATACTCACTAATCATCTTCATGAAGCTAGGAGAGGTGGTTAATATGGAGAACAGGAGAGACATTCTAACAACTGAAAAGAACATATTCCATCCTATTGCTGTCAGATGTGTATCAACAGCATGCCACTTTACCTCACCTCCACTCCCACCCCCAGATGTATCTACCTGTGCACATCTGTTGTTTGATTTGAGAAAAGGGAAAAAACTGATGATGACAATAACGTGTTCCAACTTGTTATTTCTAGACAGCACACTGCTCTTACACAAGCTGTAATGGCCTTATTTGCATACCTCCTGATGTCAGTGAGTTAAGTAAATGAAATAATGATCACACAAGCACCAACCTACATACAAGCTATAATGACTTTTTGTGCACACATCTGAAGTTTGTGAGGAAAATTAAAAAAATAATAACAACCAAACCCAAACCACACTTGCTACAGAAATCTTCAGGGCACACACTTGAGCAGAGCTGGTTTTAGAATAGGTGGGGTTAAGGGCAGAAGCAGCCAATAAATCCATGCCAAAACCCTTTTGCACAGAAAATTAAGGATATGAGATGTTAATCAGCAGCTTATTGTGGTATAGGGTTTGAGCCCCTCAACCTTCGTTTGTCTGCTGTGTGACCTTAACCACGCAGCATTTTGGAGGGGTTAGGAAATTTGGTTTGTTTCCTAATTGACCTCCTGGCCTGCATGCTTAGTAACTAACTATGAACAATGAACTGAAAACCTATTTATACAGACTGGTTTTGTAGAAGTTCTAAGATTTTGGATATTATGTGATGCACTCTATGCATGATTTGTTTAATGCCTACCACATATATAACTCTTCTAGGTAGCAATACAAATTCTATTAAGTCATTATAGTTAAAAATAATGCATTTTTACACACACACACTCAAGTGCACACAGATGCATACACTCACATATACATGTACACACACACACACACACACACACACACACACACACACACACACACACACACACACACACACACACACACACACACACACTCACTCACACACACACACACACACACACACACACACACACACACACACACACACACACACACACACACACACACACACACACACACACACACACAGTCTGTGCCATCACCTTTATGAAACCAAAGGAATGCTGCTTCACCTACAGTATGTCTTTGTAGTGCCTGTGGAAACCAGATAACATGTATAAGCCCATACAGACACAGGGACTTAATAAAGTCTCTGCAAAGAAAAAGACAAAGCAAAGAACTCAACCATTGCAAAACACTGCGAAATGGCAATGCTACTCATTAAACCAATGTCATACACATACATCTCCTGCTAAACCACCAAAAATAACCACCACCAATCATGTGAAAAGATTGTTTGTGATGCTAATTGAAAGAATTTATGGCCAGTGTCTTACTTGTAACTGCACTGTGATAATCTCAAACACAAGCATTATGTATGTCACACCATGTCAGTCCATACCTGTCACCATACATCTCCACTGTCCAGAATTTCACAGAATAGCAAGATGTTTGCATGGTATTTTTGGGTTGTTTCTCATACAATATGTGTTTTTCTGGCAAATAATTGAGGCATGATAACACTAAATGATGGCAGATATTTGAGTTTCAAACTTCTTAACCTTTAGAAAATGCATGGTGATGCAAAAACCTTTTATTACATTCTAAGTTAATAAGAGCAATATTTAAAATCTGTCCCTCACTTTGGCCCTTTGGCCCACAATTATTTTTTGTTTTGTCCAAAATTGTTGCACTAAGAGCTTGAGACATATGCCTGTCACTGTCCCTGAATTTGTATAATGTTCCTGATTTTACCTCATATCTTTGCCTTGTCACTCATAAGAATTAAGAATTACTGTTGGTCAGTAATGCCATACATTTATAATTTCTTACTTCTTATTGTTTAGAAAATGCATTTTGATGCAAAACGTGTTGTTCCTTAAACTTTATAAGTGTATTAGACTAATATGTAAAAAGTGTTCCTGGTTTTGAGCCTTAGTTCCCTGTTATTTATGGCTTGTGTGCAACACTTGAGAGAAGAATAGTTAAGAGTAATGATCTATTACCCTGGCAGTGTTTACATAACTCCCCTTTAAAACAGAAAACCATCTCTAAAGACTGTGAATGTTTATGTGCTTAGAAACAACTGGCAAGTGCTGAGATTTGTCATTCTGGGCTGCTGCTAACTATGCAGTGATCACTACATACTCATTACTGGTTAATGGATTTATGTTAAACAGGGTTATAGCAAGGGAGAAGAAAATCACAAAATGAAAGACTTTTTTTTTAAATCTCATTTTAACCCAACCAAATCCAGCTTTTGCAGGTCACCCACACAAATAAGGATAATTAGGGGACCCCTGCAACTGTTGGTATCTCAGGTTCCTAAAGCCACCTATGCTGACCAAAGCCATACCACTCTGGTGTGATATCTCTGTACTAATAAAATCAAACAACTTAAGTCAAGAACTAGTTAATCTAGTTTTGCTGGTATAATACATTTTAATTTTAATTTTTGTTTTGATAAATTAGAATGCCATAATATTCAATAACACTCACACAAGCCACAATCAGATCCAGTGTTAAAAAATAAAAGTCTAGAAACATTAAGCTTGTCAGTCTGATGCAGCAGAGATAGAAAAGGCATACAGCCACAATTTAAACAACAAATTTTCTTCTATTCCCAGTCAGTCCCCACTATTTATTTAACTAATCAGTCTGCTTAAGATGCAGACTATAGTAAGAACAAGTACTCCATCACTAAATTCAATTTTGTCATAATTTTTCAAGCAAAGCCCTAGAATAAAGCCAAAATCTTTTCTGAAATGTTCCAGTCTTTGCTAAGGAAATCAGGTCTATATTTTTATGTCTAAAATTAATTAGATGCTTTTACAGGATTTTTAGCTGGATAAAAATACTGAAAGTAAAGTTATTAATCTGTTGCTTGGTTAGGCTGTGTATATACTTACATGTTGATTGTAATATATATAATCTCTAGTCTTTCCTGTGCATTTCTTTTTTCTGAATGTGAATGAGGAATGCAAATACCAAATTTTTACACTAGTATCTACAGACATGTTAGTCTTTATAGGGAAAGACTCTCTTCAAGGGGGGGGTACAAATTTCAGTACTCAAGAGCATTAGAGAGGACCAAAATTCAGAATGAGCTGCCACTGACGTCACAAGGCTTTAATTTTAATAGACTCGTTTAAACCTAATCATTTTTGTTGAGATACTGTCTTTTTTTCAAGTACTTGTCCACTTTCTACACACTCTTAAATGCACTCTGGCAGATGAAACATGCTTTGCAAATGCCAGTCAAGGACTGTCTTTGAAAGTAGCTATTTTACTTAACTGGTGCTAGATATTCCTACTGTGATACTGTGTAAGAATGCAGGTGTGGCCAGAACATTTCTGCTTCATACAATAATCTGTGGTAACTACAACCCCTCTGCATAACTGACATTTTTTCTATTACATTTATCTTAAATACAGAATGAAAGATGCATCATATATCCTAAAACTATTAGTGTAAAAGCATGTTATTGGACAGCAGGTAGGATAACAAGTAAAGCATACTCTGTACAGATTTAATATCTTGGATATGCATCTTGTAGCTATTTGATTTAATTTTTATATTTGAAGCTGGGACTCACACTCTGCTAAACAAAATGCTGCCCCATTAAAATGCAAATTGTTCACCATGGCATATATTGTGTATGATGTGATACACCCAAGCTAACACATTTTATGATAGGCAAGAAAGAAAAAAAATGTCTGATCTTTTTTGTGTCCCCTTATGTACCCCTCATGGATCTTTAGCTGACCCAATTATGCCTTATTTAGGTTGTCCGTGGAGTATCTCCTGAGGGAGAAGCACCCTTCAGGCATCTGTGCATATCGAAGAGACTTTGAAACAGACAATTTACTGTGGGTGTTACCATACAGGTTGGGACTGCTTCAGCCATGAAAGCATTGGGTAGGGAAATGGATCATGGAGTTGAGGCCATTGGGTAGCATCATTTTCACTGCCTTGCATGAAGCGATTTCCTTTACTTTTTATCCACAACCTATATAGTGCTATCATATAATAAATATATTGATACATATATTTTGATAAATATAGATATAGTGGCTAGGTGGGCGGTAGTGTTGCAAGGGTGGGGTGAATTGGGCACTTGCCTCAGGCGCAAAGTGTTAGAGGGTGCTGTGAAGAAGTGCAGAAATGTACCGACCAGCTTGCTGCAGTGTAAGCTGAAGTGCAGTTTTTTATTAGCTTTTTTGTTGCTCTTTCCTGAAGAGCTGAGGGTGAGGGGGCACAGATTGGCTTTGAAATAGGAAGATGACTGGTACAAATGTACCAATCAGTGTTTGTTTTTTTTTTTGCTCTTCACGTAAGAGATGAAACTGTGGGCTGCTATATCAGGAAGGAACACTGGTTCCTAAATGAGCATTGTAGGTTGGTTCTGTGGTGTTGTCTGTGAGGACTTGGCTATTCTTGGTCCTCGAACAACCTTGTCTTTTCAGCCATCTCTTCCCTCCCCATCCAGCATTTGCTCCAGTCCCTAGCTTCTTAGACATGCTGACAAGCAAATCACCTATCATTATAGTTTATCTCCCAGATTACACACACACCCATCACCACTGCCAATATGGCAGTCCCCTAAGTCAAAAATCCATCCTGAATCACCTAAGTTCTAGCCATAGCTTTATTCCTCTAAGCCCCTGTGCAGTATATATGTCTGGTCTGAATAAACTAGTGGGAATGACCTCTAATGTTACTCACAATAATCAATGACTTAAAGCTTTAGGATGGATCACATTTATTAATTACTTCATTATCACTTCTCACTGTGCAACATACCTGCCTAGATGACAGTTTCCTCTGGTTGGCTGTCACCCAAGTCAGTGGCCTACTGCCATCCATAGAGAGCAAATACATGCAGCTAAAGGAAAGCAGCAATTCAAAGATCCAAAAAAAAAATTGCAATTTTTTAATTTTTTTATAGACCATGATTCAAGTGCAGTTGTTATGTTTTACATATCTCTGAAAAAACTGGGTTGACCTGTTTTTTTATAGATTACATTATTTATCATAAACTATGAGTAGTTAAGAAGGCACAGTCCAGTTGTCAGCCTTATACTTCCTAATGAGATTCAGTCTTTTTCAAAGGAAAATTACAAGAAGCTTATTAGATTCCATCTCTTTCAAGAAAACTTGTTGAAATGCCATAAGTGCTGTTTTTTGTGGTCAGTGGCATGATACTTGGGTGGGAGCTCAGGCACCTGTCCCAGCCAGAGTAAATGCCTCCTTTGCTCCCCATTATCTCAACCTTGCCATACCCCTTTACTACTGCAGTTATGCATGCACTCTTAGCACACACTTAAATGTATGCATTACAGGTCACTTAGGTACACAGAGTTATGATATGAGCACAGTACAGCACATTGCACAGTCTTAAATAAAAAGACAACTCAACAGAGTGAGATAACATTGTTAAGGGCCATTTTATTTCCTGCTCTTCAGTCATGCCATTGATACTCACATGTGTCACTTCTATCTTTCTCCTTTTGTCTTTGCAGCCTCTGCATCAAGACAGAGTAAAGCAGTGAGACAGATACCATATTAACTCTCCAGTGTTCTTGTCTGACAGATTTCTTTATAGGCAACTTGTTATCAGATATTTTTCACAACAGCAGGTCACAAGTTAAGAAAGAGAAAGATAAAATGGGAGACTTCTGTAATTTACTTCCGTTTTAAGTTTCACCCTATCCCTCACACTGCTGCCTGTGTTGTGACTGCAGTTAAAGTATATATTTAACTATTTTTTTCTTATTCCTAACCCATAGGGTAAGTTACACACTCTTTACAAAAGTGTACTTGATCTTTTGGTCATACTAGTTCAGTGTGCTAATCATAACCCCTCTTTGCTCTTACAAAACTTCATAACACCAGGTCTAAGGAAAAAAATAGTATTTAGTTTCATCAGTCTCACTAGCTTCATATGTAAAGCTATGGAATATATTTTCTCTGACCTCATTAATCCAGACATTGAAAATCTCCTAACATTGGCCCGTCCTCAATTTAGCTTTGTCAAAGGAAGGTCTTGCCTTTATAACTTCATTAGTTTCAGTGAAAACATAGCTAAAGTAGTAGATAGTGGTCATGCAATACATACAGCATATCTAGACCTGGCAAACTCCTTTGACACTATTCCCCATACAGGCATTATTGACAGATTTATAAATCTGAATATAAATCCTTACATTGTACAGTAGATAGCTAAATGGTTGCCTTAAACAGCACATGTGGTTAGCATCACAAGTGCCACTTCTAAATACAAAAGGTGTTACCACTGGTACACCAGTGGTAACACCTTTTCTAAATACAAAAGGTGTTACCACTGGTGTACCACTGGGCTCACTGTTGCATCCTCCCCTGTCTGGCAGATATTCCTCAGACCTTCAGACCAGCACTTTTGGACTATGGCTACCTAAGTTTGCATACAACTGTAAATTGGGTGTTGCTATTTAAGCTTAGACTGATTCCCAATTGCTTTAACATGGGTTAGACCATGTTTACAATTGGTGCAAGGACAATAATCTCAAACTAAATGCAGAATAATCTAGAAAAGTGAATTTTGATAGACAAAACATTTTCACATATCATGCAGGTGATACACTCCTCCAGTTAGGCACTGTTGTAAGAGATATAGGTACTCTTGTTGATAATTACATATTGTTTCCAAATCATTAATCTGTAGTAGTTCAGAAAGCAGTTTTCTGAAGGCATATCCACTAGATCTAAAAACGTCACAATTTCTTTTTATACTAATATCCCATCAGACCCATTATTGAACGTAATTCACCTTTTTAGCATATATTTATCTAAACATATCACTTAACTTCAAGGTCCTCAGAGATTTATAACTAAAAAGATCAATGGCCTCAAAAATCTTAGTTATCAGGACAGACTGATAGCCCTCTAGCTGTCCTCTGTATCAGCAATTTCATAGCTTCATAGTATCATATAGACCTCTCTGTGGAGATTTGTGTTTATCATTTTAAACAAAGAGATCTATCCATCTCTGACCTTCTATTCTTTCAGAGAGTAAATTGTACCTCAAGTATCCAGTCAAAGGCACTAACTTTCATTAACAGATACATAAGACATGTTGGTGAGAAAAAAATTATATCGCAGTGTATCCCTCACCTCAGGATTAAAGCTTGACTACATGTCAAGCAGATTTTCACCGTAGCCAGCTTCAAGGTGAACCTAAATAATTTGATGAGTAGCCTGAAATTTTCCTCTGGTCTGTCTTTTCTTGCCCCACCTTGAGGCGGAAGGAAACTATTGAATAGATGTTTTTGGCTTGGCCTGTAATTTTATGCAGATGCCTTGTACTTAACATATGAGCATATGAATAAACATAGACCTCCAACTCTGTATTTGTCCTGTATTTGCCTATCTTTGGCCCTAATTGACCACTTTAAGAGATTTCCTGGCAACAACATGTTATTCCTTTATTGTTCCTGACAAAATAGCTGGTGGCACATTTTTAGCTAAGAATTTTTCATTTTTCATTAAATAAATACAGATAATCAAGTATAATAAAATGAAATTATAAATATTATAGTCGTTCTTAACAAAATGAATATTCTGAACTATGTACATTATTTACAAAGGTCTGATATTAGATATTAAATTCATAGTGCCAAAATTTTCTTAGTTTCTTTTGTTCATCTAGTCATTAATAACATTGTTTCCCAATATAGATCAATAAGTAAATTAATCCAATGGTTGTTGGAGAATTTATTAGGATAAATTCTTAATTCTTTCATGTTTGTCTCTTTGATTGCCGTTTTTTTTTAGGAACAAGAGAAAAATTTTAAATGATGGAGAAGTAGATGTTTTCCATTTCCTTGTAATGCTCTTCCATGCTACAGCCATAATAGGCCAAAGAATATTATAATTCACATTCATAAGATTATTTTTTATCTATTACATTAAATAATATCAGAAACTTTGACAGAGAAAAGTTATCAGAAAATAATGCTCGTAAAAATTCTTATATCTTAAACCAAAATAAAGACAAGAAAGAACATTCATAAAATATATGAACCCACTCAGCACTACTAATTTGTGAACATCTCCAACATGAAATAGTGTCATTTCCATTTTTTTAACAATTCTGTTAGGAGTTAGGAAAGTCCTATGTAAAAATATCCATGTAAAGATATGCCAGGATTGACACCATTAAATATGTTTAATAGAAGATAATAATTATGATTTATTATGGGGGTTAAATTGCAATGTATTACACAAAGTAATATGGTTCCAAAATTTTACATTTATATTAATCTTTTATTCAACAAATATTTTATTAAAGTATAGTGATTAATTGTCTGTTCTTTTATTATTATATAAAATTTGATAAAGTAGAACAATGTTTAGGTTCCTCTTTATGACAAGAGTTTAAAATAGATATGCAAAAATCATTTCTAAAAGTTTTCAAATTATTTAGAAATAGCCAATCTTGAGTGTTTAAGTTAAATTCTGATATAAGATGTTGAATTTATTTAGGTCTCGATTTCAAATATTTATTAAAACCAAACCCTTTACTCTCCCAGAGCTCTGATAATTGAACATTCATTTTATTGTGAAAGTTTTTTTAATAATGTTGAAAGGTATAAGAGACTCAAACCAAATTTTTATATCAATATTAGAAAAGAATTATACCTTTAAAAATTTTTAGTAAAGAATTTAAATATTCTGAATCAGTATGACAATTTAATTTATATTGCATAATATTATAGAGATAATGCTAGGCACATCGTTTGTGTTGCTCGATGATCCCCTTTCCATTCATTATGACAGAGATGTGTGTCCCTCATGTGGTGACTCAAGGTCATTCTTTCTTCCATAAAGGTACCTAAAATGTTACAATACATGTAATTTGGTATTATTGTAAAGATGTGGAGACAGGATTTAAGTTCCCAGCAGAAATAAATAAATAAATAAATAAATAAATAAATAAATAAATAAATAATTAAATAAGGCAGACTGTACAGTGGAAACAAAAGCGAGTTTGTCGGGTTCAGGTCTCAAGACCACATGACGAACATTGAAAGAGGAGGGCGGGCTGTCACTTGTGACCACTAATAAAATTGCATATGCATGGAGTAAGAGGATCGTGGAAACTCTTCTGATTTATACACTAAACTTCTACATTTCTACATGCCCCACACAAAACAGTTTCTGCAGTCCATATCCTAAGCATGGTATTAAAGCTGCAGTACATTTACTAAAAGTGAAACATGAAGGACAGCTTTACTTGGATAGCTAGTAATGTAGGAAGCACACACCATTGTGGACAGCATCATCTTCTTGCAGAGTCACTTGTACTTTTTCATTTCTTTTATGTGTTAAAATGTGGAAAATTTGGACTTCTGTTCCATTAAAGGTAAATTTGTGCACCACAGCTTACATGTTGCATTCCTGACTACACCAGTTTATGATGCACACTGACCTCCCAGGAGAGGGAGTGAGTGATGCCAATCAACATAGCACACAAGGCTGAAGGATCGCACTGCAAGTGCTGGAGAATGCAGCTATAAATAGTGACATGAATCAAACATGTGTGTGTGTGTGTGTGTGTGTGTGTGTGTGTGTGTGTGTGTGTGTGTGTGTGTGTGTGTGTGTGTGGCTATCTCCCTGTCTGAGGGATCACTACAAAACTAATAAGTACTTGGTTTTTAACTATAGTATAAATGTATGTGGTGGTAATCAAATCTCTTGAGATGTGAGTGAACCACTGCTGTGCAATTATATGTGTGGACTGGATTCTAAAACATCAGAGTGGGGAGAGTGGATGGACAGGAAAATCTAAACAATCCCCTGGGAATCCATCCAATTCAAATGCTTGCAACAAAGTGCTGTTGAATTGTATGTGGGCTTGATACATTCAGACAAAATATGATTCTGTGACATTTAATGTTAATTGAGTCTGTTACGTTCATTGTTTGTAAACTGCATTATTCAGTCTGAGCGTAGTTCAGAAGCAAGTCAGCTCCATCTGTATTATGGAGCTGGTACTGCAGGCAGAAAGCCTGTTTGTAATATAAGCTCCAACATAAAGGAGTGATCTGGCTATAAGGCTGTTCAATCCCACTTCTCCTTCTGTAGGGCAGAACAGTAGAGGCAGGCATGATGACCAGCATGACCATTATGCCAACATTCACCACTTCTGAGAGGAGGGCAAGGTTGTGGGGACAGTAGCTCATCAGGGAAAGTGATTTTTTTAAGCCACGCTAAAATGAGCCATCCCTTGAGAAACTTGGGAGATAGTTTGTACTACCCCCTACCTCATACATGTGTAGTCCCAGGCAGTCCCCCCACATGACTTAAGATACCTGCAGTACGTCTCCACCTGTATGTTAAATTAAGTACCCAAGGCAGTCCTGCTTCCCATCTGGGACTGTCTGCTTCGCCTAGTTCCACATACAGGTGAACCTTGTTCCTCACCAAGAAGCTCACTCATTTCAGTACACTTCACCACTGATGGGACACTGTGCATTGGACAGCCCCTCCAATGTGCAACTCTGAATGATTTCAGTGAGGTAGGTGTTTTTTCCTCTTTTGGATGTAGGCATAGGACTCTACCAGTCCCCATTAACCATAGGTGTAGCTGGCTCAACTAGACCCCTGTGCCCCACCCTCTCTGCTCTTAAACTGGAGAGCAAATAAAAAGAAATACAGTCTACTCCTTCCTTGCATTCATATACTGGTACCAGGTAGCCAAATATACATTTGCACAACACTTCCTTCCTACCCCAGCACTTCAAGAAAGAAAGAAAGAAAGAATGATCCACGATTTGTTGGCTGGTGCTCCTGAAATGCTATGTTGCCCTTCTTCACACTTTCTTACCAACAGTGATCTGCCTTGCATATAAAATTTCCTTTCTGCCATATGTGACAATGCAGCTATCTACATACACATGCTACATATCCTTGATTAGTTGTTCGTGTCATTTTTAGCATTGTTGTATTGTCTGTCTCTGCAGCTCTAGCTCTGTGACACTTTGAAACAATGATCCATGAACCCTGACATTTATGTCCATAAAAATAAACTGCTACAACTGCAATCCTAAAGATGCTTTAAACAAACCACCTTTTGTTATACATTCAGTCAGACTGTAAAGAGCACGTATCTGAGTTTGAGGCCTGCAGGCACAACAGGTAACACACTTGCATGTTACCTTTGGTGCTGGAAGTCCAAAGAGCTGTAGGTTCTATTCTCACTCCAGGCTACTGGATTTCTGATAATGCGATGTAGCATTAGAAGGTGGTACTCCATTCCTGAGTACTATGTCCTTTGAATGAGTTGCTAATCTGAGGTCCTACTTGCCTGATTAGCTAGTGGATGCAAAAGATCTTGTGAAGAGGCCACTACACTAATGAGACTAAGCTGGCCAACAAATGTTAAATAAATAAAAATGTTACTAAAATATCTGCTGAATAGAATTTTAATACAACAAAAATACAATGCAGCAGAGCTATCCATGAGAATAATCTGAAATAAATAATATGAATTAGAAAGAAAGAGAATAAAAATAAAATAAAATACAATGCGCTAAGCAATTTCTGCTTTGTTGACCTGGACACGTAAAACGTGTGCATTGTAACCAGAGTTTATGGCAGTGCTTACGTTACTGCTATTCTTCGCAAATATGATAGTCGATGCAATGACTGTAATTAAATCAAGACACTACCATGGGAAAAAAGTATGCATAGCAAGCACTGTTACTTGCAATATGGACCTCAGACATCTGCAGTAACCTCAACTAAAACAAGGATGCTTAAAACAATGCGCAAGATGTGACTCATTTAGAAGAAAGTAACATGTGACTTTCTAAAAGCAAAATTAAGCCAGTAGTATAGAACTACAAGAAAGGGTAAAAGTTTCAAGTACAGAATGCTTTATTCTTAATCAGAAGTACAAGGAATGTGTATCACTCCAGTCAACTTAACTTTCCACAAATTTTTGTAAGGCAAAAATGAGTCATCTGTAATTTGAGGAACTAATGTTTTAAATATGAACCAGGCAACCATGCCAGGTACTTTAAAATGTGCCAGCTATCTGGCACAACCTGAAGAAGTGGATACTTCTTTATTAACTTAAAATATTATGGTAGAAGAAATAGTTGGCAATCCCATAATGTTTTGAAAATTCAGCCCTAAATTTATTTTCCATGGACCAAGTGAATTAAAATTTGCCAAGGATAAACTCTATCCCACTATTTCTCTGCATGCTAGAAAAATGCCGTGTGTGTGTGTGTGTGTGTGTGTGTGTGTGTGTGTGTGTGTGTGTGTGTGTGTGTGTGTGTGTGTGTGTGTGTGTGTGTGTGTGCGTGCGTGCGCGTGCGTGCGTGTGTGTATGTGTGTGCGTGCGTGCGTGCGTGTGTGTGTGTGTGTGTGTGTGTGTGTGTGTGTGTGTGTGTGTGTGTGTGTGTGTGTGTGTGTGTGTGTGTGTGTGTGTGTGTGTGTCTGTGTGTGTACACCTCTCAAAACTGGGCAAAGCCAAAATAATGGGTGTACAAAGGCCCAAAAATAGGGACAGATTTAAAATATTGGTTTATAAAATTAGAAAGTTACTACAATAACAGGTTTTGCTTTATGGTGCATTTTCTAAAAGATATGATGCGTGAAACTCAAATGTCTGTCATTATTTAGTGATTTCAATACTCAATAATTTGCCAGAAAACCAACAATTTTATGATGAGCATATAAAAAATATAAAGCAAAAATCTGGAGGACAGTTTAGAGGTATATCTCAATTCTATATCTAGGGCTAGATTCCAAAAGTGGATTAACAAGCCCAGCTGAGAATATTACTGTACAAAGATAGGGTATGCCAACATATGCTAATGGCAGTATTGTAGCTAGGGTAGTGTAAAGGAGGCAAATGTCTCAGCTGGAAAGTGTTAGGGGGCACGATCGGCCATCCGATCCAAAAGATGGTTTGGCATTGCATTTGCAGTCCAGCCTGAGGGCTGTAGTACTCACTATGTAGTCTAAATTGTTTGCATCAATTTAAAATAAAAAAGATTACTTTCCTTTCACTTCCTTTAAAACTGCTTGCTACATTTATAACACATAATTTGTTAGTGTTTAAAGCAAGAATGATTTATTTTATTTTTTTATTAAACCCTCTGTGCTGTAGTACTCCAGGTGGGGTATAAACTGTAATAACAGTTTAAGAAAAATATAAAGATTTGTCTTTTTTAAAAAAAATAAAATGTGAAGAAGGTGGGTTAGGGCAGGGCACAGAAACGGGACCTGATTGGCTCTTGCATTTCAGGACTCCTAGGTACCTGATCGTGGACCTTTTTTTTTTTTTTTCTGAGGAAGGACAGGGGTGGGACACAGTACAAGACATGGTTACAGATCTCCAAAGAATGCAAATAAAAGTCACAGCCAGCAGCATGACCTGTTGTTCATAGTGACAAACTGTTGCATGCTGCACGGGAAAAGAAAACATACAGGAGTTGTGAAAGCCTGATAGTGGTTGGTCAGCAAGCTGGGTACCTTATTGGTTCATGAAATGGATGCAAAGTTGAGTACAGAAAGCAAGAGAAGAGGTACAGCAAGCAACAGAAGACTTGTAAGAATGCTGTACAGTGATGTGTCACAAGGGTATAGAAGGAAGGGTATATATTTTGTGAAGAGTGGCCCCTTTTTTATGTATGTAAAGAGTGAGAAGGGAAGAGTGGAGGCATGAAAAGCATGACAGAGGAATGGAGGAACTGGTGGGCAGAAGCCAGGAAAATGTAGAAGACCTCAGATGTGCACCACATAAAGGGGAACACATGAGAGACAGATAAAGAAACAAATGGTAGACAAATGGCTGGGGACAGGTTGGGGTATGAGGGGCAAGCTTGCTGTAGCTGGACCAGAGATCATGCATGTAGTGGTCCTGAATCTGGGAGGCCAGTGGCATGAGCCACATGCACCTCTCATTGCCTGATGGCAGTGGTCAGTTGGTCTAGTGGGTTTGATACCCCTTGCAGGAGGTTTTGGTACATGGCGAACCAGTGTGCCAACACCTTGTCAACCACCATTTCCACCACACATGCCAACTCCAGTACTGTTAGGGCTTTTCATTAGGGTATACTACCCAACATGGATGGAAAAACTGCAGCCCCAGTCCCAGTGAGCTTCTGTTACCTTGCTTACTGAGGCAACAGAGGGCTGCAACAGCTGACATGCCTGCAACTGTTGTGGGTCATCACAACTTGAAGAAGAGAGACAAAATGAGAAGCATATAATTAATGACACAGAAGGAATATAACCCATTAAGCCAGCCATCTATGTTGCCTCCAGCTGCAGTCTGCAGCATTCTTTTCAAATTCAGCCAGTGCCTAGAGATAAAATGGCTATGCAAGCCATCAGATAACACATATCTGTGACTGATATACAGAGGACATTGAAAAGCATATAGCTGCACATGAAAGCAACCAGAAGCTTGAAGTTCTTCCCACAGACCAAGTAAAAACTACACTAGCATGTGTATATGGAAAGAAGCAGCAACTGGTCCTGCTGCCCATGTCTATGACAGCAGTCTACAATAAAACATTTATGTATGATAGAGTATAGGCAGGTACAGTAATGCCAGATTCAGGATTATTGATTGTGGGACATGACACCCCCCCTCCCCGCACTTGCTTATTCCATCTGTGGGCATGGTCTTCTATGTCTGCAGTACTGCAGCCATGTCTCTCTTAGTTTCCGGACTTTTTTCTGCTTCACATACATTGTTCTTGCCATCATATCATGCCCACCTTTGCTACCTCTTGTGCATGTATGCCACCACACATTTGCTATTGAAAACGTCCCATATATGGCTGGGTACAGTCCATTCCTGTGAGCTACATACCCCAGTCATGTCCATCCAAAGATTAGCCCTTGCCTGTGCATACCATACTACCCACTAGGTGACCACTGTGTGTGGCACATGTGACTAACACAGTGTACACATTACTGAATAAACCAATAATATGATAATAAGCCATGCTGCTGTCGCTGTGTAATCGCTTCCTCTGAGTACCCTCATGTAACCTTCTCAATACCATGTTGTCCTGACCTCCTCGGTATAAATATGGCCTTCAGAGGTGATGGATGGCAGAGATTTGACACAATAAACCCTGAAGAGAATGATATCTTGCTGCAAGCTCTGTGGAAGCATGAGTGATGCCTGTAAGGGAGAAACCATTCCTACAATGGGGCTAAGCTAGGCCCAGGGGGAGGATGCCCCCCCTCCCCCCCATTGTAGAAGGAACTAGCAGTCCACAAAAATCACAAAACCTGATAGGTCAAGGAAGAGCCATAAAGATGATAGAGTGGAGTATTGAGGATAAGAAAGAAATTCTATACTGTTACTATTATGCAAAAATCCCAGAACTTCCAAACAGAGGATATACAAAGAGATTAAGAGATAATGAATGTAAGAGTGAGAGTAGTCACCACGATCAAAGTTCTTCCAAATAAAAGTTCCAATCAAGGATCTCGATATATATCAAAAACCACTTTATTACAAAAAGATGTATAAGCGCTTAGAGTGCAAGCTACGCTTCTTCAGATACACTTACAAACATCACTCCACTTTTAAATACAAAGACCTTTTTGGCGGGCTCATTAACCCGATTACTTATTAGTTAATTACACATCACTTAGGAGTCAAAGCTTGAATGCAATTCAATGTCGTGTGCGTGCTTCAATAGTCGGAAGCGCCATATATAGCAACACAAAACTCAAAACAAATCTCCCTATTGTACATTGTTAAAAGAGTACTTATTCAAAACATGAATAAAATTAAGATTAAAAACAAAACTGAGTCTTATAATTATTGCATAGACTACTCAGACATAATGATCACAATATATCAAGGATAGACAAAACGTCGTCTAATACATAAAAACATTATTTCCATCTTGCTCATTAAAATCCAGTTACCTGTATTTAAAACCTACTCAATAGTACATTGATATAGGTCTACCGCCCATAGAATCCCTTGAGCGTGAACATGACATAATCCAAATATCCGACCTGAATCAAGATTATACTATAATGTCCAGATTGTCACTGTTTTAAGTTGCTAACTCGCCCTATTTAATAACAAGTTTGCTAGTCGCGCTGTTCAGCCGTATTATTTTCCCCAAACACCCACATGAATCAACTGACAACCCTAGCATAACCAATAGGCTTCAGGGTCCTAAAGTCTGTAGCGTGTGATCATGCTGTCCAAATTTATATCCATAGCTACCTATAGGTATATTTCATAACACAAACTGCCAAATGGTGGAAATGTGAAAAATGTGTACAAAACTACGTGAATCAAACAAATAAATTAGGTAAATAAATATATTAACTGTGGATGATGTCCGATTTTATGACCACATATAAACAAACACCTATAGAATCCAAGATTAATGGATATGTGTTATCATCTTGTGTGGTATATAATTTCAATCCAGTAATGCTAAAGTTAAGACAAATATGACAATATTGTACCCTAAAATTAAATATCCTGAAATAATGTATATTCATTAAGTCCATAATGCTAATAAAGTATAGATACATCATAAATCTTAGAGAATATATAATATAGTATATACATATATGCATATACAAATATAGTTCAAACCATAACAATAATATCCACCTAATCCATTATTACAAAAATATATCTATTAATTATAAATAAATAAGTATACATATTTAGACACATAAAACCACCATAGATATTATTAAGTCACTACAAATAAATCTAAGTAATGGCTAAATGGGAAGATTGTATAGATGTAGTATAGAGGTGCGTTCATAAAGACACATCTCTGAATTCTATGGCAAGAGTGTCCCTCTAATCCATTATTCTGCTAATTTCTTACACATACCGAACCATCATAAACCCACTACAAAATGTAGTAGGGTATTAAAGGCAGCTTGAAAATTATCGAAACTCAGGATATATTGGATAACAAAAAGTTGTTACCATAGGCCTAGTCTGTTTCCAGACTGTAGCAAATCCTAATCAAGCATCTCATATATCCAAATTACAGATGATTCTACTCAAACACCATATTCATAGTCATCTGCATGTAGACCTATCTTCTCTCAACCAACACAGGTTTGATGGAAACATAATTGTTCAACCCTGGTGGTAAGTGCGCTGCTTCAAAATCCAATGGAGCTCTGCTTTAGCTAACGTATTCTCACTATCCCCCCCTCTCATACTCACTGTCAGTATCTGTAGTACTCTAAAACTAAAGAAGTGTGTGTGATGTATTTTCACATGCCTAGCTAATGCATTATTCTCATCCTGTCTACGAATATCGTAGAGGTGGTCATATATATGATCCCTCAACCTCCTCTTGGTCAAGCCTACGTAGAAGGCCGTACACAGGGAGCAAGTGGCTAAATATACCACATTTTTTGTGTTACAATCTGCATAATGGTTAGGTTGGAAAATATAATCCATATAAGGATGTTGATACATCTGTGCCTTAGAGAGGTTGTTACATCTAGGACATTGTCGAAAAGGATAAGTACCTTTATTCACAGCATTTCTTAGATTAGGATTCTTCACATTGGTGACATGTTGATCATTACATAATAACATCTTCAAATTATCGCCATTTCTATAGCAAAACCTAGGTGTAGCCCCTACAATACCCCTGACATGATTGTTTATTGTCAGGACATTCCAGTTCTTCCTTGTCACCTGCCTTGTTCTCTCTATGTCACTGGTATATTTGGTGACATAGTTCACTATATGACTATGAGTTATGGGTTCATGGGGTCCCTTATATATAGAATGACCCAACACTATTGGAGTGTCCAAACCAATTAATTCAACATCACCAATAACTTCCCGCCTTATTCTTCTGACCATTTTGGGATCATATCCTCTATCCCTAAACAAGTGCTCCATATTATCAGCCTCTCTTGTCAAATCAGACCTGTCTTGACACAATCTAGATACTCTAATGAACTGACTTTTCACTATGCCCTGAAAAGTGTATCTAGGATGCATACTGTCAAATGCCAGTATTGCATTCTTCCAAACAGTTTTCCTATATAGGGTAGACTTGATGTTACCTTCAGGGGTCAACTTGAGTGTAACATCTAGATAATTAACTTGTTCAGCTGAATACTCTTTAGTAAATCTTAAAAAATCCGTAGTAGTTTCCAAATACCTCAGGAAACTGTCAAAGCCTTCACTAGTACCTTCCCATACAATTAGTATGTCGTCTACAAATCGTTTATAATATTTTATAGACTTAGCTGACTCATGGGGAAATAAATACATCTGTTCCCACCAGTATACTACGAGGTTAGCATAGGTATTGGCACAGGGGGTGCCCATGGCTACCCCCCATGCCTGTACAAAGTACCTATCGCCAAACATAAAGACATTGTTATTCAATATAACGTCTAACAGCTGGCAAGTTAATATAATTCTATTATTGGAAAAGGCAGTTTCCTTGTGTAGTAACTCCCTAACATACTGTATCCCGATCTCATTGGGAATGGAAGTGAATAACTTCTCTATATCCATAGTGATTAAGAGATATTGTGTATTTCTCACATCCAAATGTACATCATTGAAGCTCTCAAGTAATTGGTAGGTATCTTTCAAAATAGTGGAGCAATTATTAACAACTGGTCGTAGGATATCTTCCAGGAATATTGATATATGGGAAGTTATCCACCCTTCCCCTGACACTATCGGTCTCATCGGTATGGGCCAAATTTCCTTATGGATCTTAGGGAGCCCCTTCAAAACTGGTATGACAGGATGAGATCTTAAAAAATATTCATACAATTCTACGCTGATTTGCCTGCATAACAAAAGGTCATATACGGTATCCTTTACTGTTTGTATAACTGTTAACACTTGTTCCATAGATATATTCTTATAAGTCTTCACATCCGCTAACAAATCCATCATACACTTCACATACTCATCCTTGTCTAAGATCACAATACCCCCCCCCTTTATCGGCAGGTTTCACTATCAACATATCATCACTCTTTAATCTAGCTAAGGCTTGATTTTCACCACTGTTGAGATTATAAAATCTCCCTTTCTTGTATTGAACATCTGAAAATAACATATAAAAATCATTTTCACACAAGCCCAAGAAGCATTCCACCATCGGATGCATTGGTGGCATAAAAGTACTTTTACTTCTATATGGTATAGAAGACTCAGTCCCTGTGTTACTCTCACCATTATTAAAAAAGAACAATTTTAGGCATAATCGCCTACAAAAAAGTCTCAAATCAACTAGAGATTCCACCAGGGTTGATGTAGCTGCTGGAATAAAAGTGAGTCCTCTGTCCAGAAGGCTAAGCGTGTAACTATCCAGGCAAGTACTGGAGTGATTAAAAACCAAAGAAGTCAGTACCTGGTCTTTCTGTTCGGTACATTCTTCTCCTCCGAGAACTTGCGCTTTCTTGGCCCCCTGCTGTTTGAACGGCCCCTTTGCTGTTGAGTGAATTTCTTTTGGTACGGTAAAAAAGGGGGGGGGGGACTTCAAAAGCACTGTTATTCTTAGGTATAGCTCCTAAGTTACGATACCCATATAATGCCTCCTGATTAGGAGGTGGTGTACCCGTGTTAGGCAAGTCAATAGGATCTAAACTGCTGACCCTCGTTGATGAAATATCAGTCAGAGTATGAGTATTATTATTAGCTACTACCAATGTCGAGCTACTAGTAGCAATGGTGTGTTCCCTATTAGCATTTGAGGCTGATGAACGATGTAAAGATGTCGAACGATTGTCTTGACCCTTCGGCCAAACAAACATATGACCATTCTGAAAGTCTACAAAGTCCCTCCTCAATTTGCGTTGTTTCGTCTTGCCCAGTCTATCACTGAATGATTTTACCTGTGTGAACACCAAGCAGAGTTTTTCTTTACAATAATCAGAGGTAAAGCGTTCTGCAAGCCTCTGATATAGCGCATCAGTTCTATTACGAAGATCTGTCTCAAGTGGTAGAAAATATTTTAGCAGCAGCTTAACATAGTCAAAGCCTAAGTTAATGTTCAGATCTTGCCACTGTTTAAGTAGAAATGGATGGGAGTCCCCATACGTAGGCATGCAGAAAACCCGCATGCCTCTGGGGACTACCTTGTGAAATAAACAGGCTTCCAAATGAAGCCTCTGCCATAGATATCTGTGCATTTGGTATAGATTATCCTCCAATATTTTCAGCTGCTCATGAAACTCTGTTAAGTTCTCACCGGTTTCCAACGATTGTGATGGGCCCACTGCTTCCTTAAGATCCAGCGACAATAAAGGGTTCGATTCTTGTGTAAACAGACCCGTCCAAAGACGGGTCGCATCCCTCGACTCTGGAATGGAAGTAGCAGCAGTGTTCACAGTATCCATCGTGTGCGTTGAGTTGTGTTCAAAAAGCTATATCCAATCTGTAGAAGGAACACTACTCACAGCCAAAGACACGTCTCACCAAAAAGAGACCAAAATGAATGTAAGAGTGAGAGTAGTCACCACGATCAAAGTTCTTCCAAATAAAAGTTCCAATCAAGGATCTCGATATATATCAAAAACCACTTTATTACAAAAAGATGTATAAGCGCTTTCGCGTAGTGCAAGCTACGCTTCTTCAGATACACTTACAAACATCACTCCACTTTTAAATACAAAGACCTTTTTGGCGGGCTCATTAACCCGATTACTTATTAGTTAATTACACATCACTTAGGAGTCAAAGCTTGAATGCAATTCAATGTTGTGTGCATGCTTCAATAGTCGGAAGCGCCATATAACAACACAAAACTCCAAACAAATCTCCCTATTGTACATTGTTAAAAGAGTACTTATTCAAAACATGAATAAAATTAAGATTAAAAACAAAACTGAGTCTTATAATTATTGCATAGACTACTCAGACATAATGATCACAATATATCAAGGATAGACAAAACGTCGTCTAATACATAAAAACATTATTTCCATCTTGCTCATTAAAATCCAGTTACCTGTATTTAAAACCTACTCAATAGTACATTGATATAGGTCTACCGCCCATAGAATCCCTTGAGCGTGAACATGACATAATCCAAATATCCGACCTGAATCAAGATTATACTATAATGTCCAGATCGTCACTGTTTTAAGTTGCTAACTCGCCCTATTTAATAACAAGTTTGCTAGTCGCGCTGTTCAGCCGTATTATTTTCCCCAAACACCCGCATGAATCAACTGACAACCCTAGCATAACCAATAGGCTTCAGGGTCCTAAAGTCTGTAGCGTGTGATCATGCTGTCCAAATTTATATCCATAGCTACCTATAGGTATATTTCATAACACAAACTGCCAAATGGTGGAAATGTGAAAAATGTGTACAAAACTACGTGAATCAAACAAATAAATTAGGTAAATATATTAACTGTGGATGATGTCCGATTTTATGACCACATATAAACAAACACCTATAGAATCCAAGATTAATGGATATGTGTTATCATCTTGTGTGGTATATAATTTCAATCCAATAATGCTAAAGTTAAGACAAATATGACAATATTGTACCCTAAAATTAAATATCCTGAAATAATGTATATTCATTAAGTCCATAATGCTAATAAAGTATAGATACATCATAAATCTTAGAGAATATATAATATAGTATATACATATATGCATATACAAATATAGTTCAAACCATAACAATAATATCCACCTAATCCATTATTACAAAAATATATCTATTAATTATAAATAAATAAGTATACATATTACATCGTTCATCAGCCTCAAATGCTAATAGGGAACACACCATTGCTACTAGTAGCTCGACATTGGTAGTAGCTAATAATAATACTCATACTCTGACTGATATTTCATCAACGAGGGTCAGCAGTTTAGATCCTATTGACTTGCCTAACACGGGTACACCACCTCCTAATCAGGAGGCGTTATATGGGTATCGTAACTTAGGAGCTATACCTAAGAATAACAGTGCTTTTGAAGTCCCCCCCCCTTTTTTACCGTACCAAAAGAAATTCACTCAACAGCAAAGGGGCCGTTCAAACAGCAGGGGGCCAAGAAAGCGCAAGTTCTCGGAGGAGAAGAATGTACCGAACAGAAAGACCAGGTACTGACTTCTTTGGTTTTTAATCACTCCAGTACTTGCCTGGATAGTTACACGCTTAGCCTTCTGGACAGAGGACTCACTTTTATTCCAGCAGCTACATCAACCCTGGTGGAATCTCTAGTTGATTTGAGACTTTTTTGTAGGCGATTATGCCTAAAATTGTTCTTTTTTAATAATGGTGAGAGTAACACAGGGACTGAGTCTTCTATACCATATAGAAGTAAAAGTACTTTTATGCCACCAATGCATCCGATGGTGGAATGCTTCTTGGGCTTGTGTGAAAATGATTTTTATATGTTATTTTCAGATGTTCAATACAAGAAAGGGAGATTTTATAATCTCAACAGTGGTGAAAATCAAGCCTTAGCTAGATTAAAGAGTGATGATATGTTGATAGTGAAACCTGCCGATAAAGGGGGGGGGTATTGTGATCTTAGACAAGGATGAGTATGTGAAGTGTATGATGGATTTGTTAGCGGATGTGAAGACTTATAAGAATATATCTATGGAACAAGTGTTAACAGTTATACAAACAGTAAAGGATACCGTATATGACCTTTTGTTATGCAGGCAAATCAGCGTAGAATTGTATGAATATTTTTTAAGATCTCATCCTGTCATACCAGTTTTGAAGGGGCTCCCTAAGATCCATAAGGAAATTTGGCCCATACCGATGAGACCGATAGTGTCAGGGGAAGGGTGGATAACTTCCCATATATCAATATTCCTGGAAGATATCCTACGACCAGTTGTTAATAATTGCTCCACTATTTTGAAAGATACCTACCAATTACTTGAGAGCCTCAATGATGTACATTTGGATGTGAGAAATACACAATATCTCTTAATCACTATGGATATAGAGAAGTTATTCACTTCCATTCCCAATGAGATCGGGATACAGTATGTTAGGGAGTTACTACACAAGGAAACTGCCTTTTCCAATAATAGAATTATATTAACTTGCCAGCTGTTAGACGTTATATTGAATAACAATGTCTTTATGTTTGGCGATAGGTACTTTGTACAGGCATGGGGGGTAGCCATGGGCACCCCCTGTGCCAATACCTATGCTAACCTCGTAGTATACTGGTGGGAACAGATGTATTTATTTCCCCATGAGTCAGCTAAGTCTATAAAATATTATAAACGATTTGTAGGCGACATACTAATTGTATGGGAAGGTACTAGTGAAGGCTTTGACAGTTTCCTGAGGTATTTGGAAACTACTACGGATTTTTTAAGATTTACTAAAGAGTATTCAGCTGAACAAGTTAATTATCTAGATGTTACACTCAAGTTGACCCCTGAAGGTAACATCAAGTCTACCCTATATAGGAAAACTGTTTGGAAGAATGCAATACTGGCATTTGACAGTATGCATCCTAGATACACTTTTCAGGGCATAGTGAAAAGTCAGTTCATTAGAGTATCTAGATTGTGTCAAGACAGGTCTGATTTGACAAGAGAGGCTGATAATATGGAGCACTTGTTTAGGGATAGAGGATATGATCCCAAAATGGTCAGAAGAATAAGGCGGGAAGTTATTGGTGATGTTGAATTAATTGGCTTGGACACTCCAATAGTGTTGGGTCATCCTATATATAAGGGACCCCATGAACCCATAACTCATAGTCATATAGTGAACTATGTCACCAAATATACCAGTGACATAGAGAGAATAAGGCAGGTGATAAGGAAGAACTGGAATGTCCTGACAATAAACAATCATGTCAGTGGTATTGTAGGGGCTACACCTAGGTTTTGCTATAGAAATGGCGATAATTTGAAGATGTTATTATGTAATGATCAACATGTCACCAATGTGAAGAATCCTAATCTAAGAAATGCTGTGAATAAAGGTACTTATCCTTGTCGACAATGTCCTAGATGTAACAACCTCTCTAAGGCACAGATGTATCAACATCCTTATATGGATTATATTTTCCAACCTAACCATTATGCAGATTGTAACACAAAAAATATGGTATATTTAGCCACTTGCTCCCTGTGTACGGCCTTCTACGTAGGCTTGACCAAGAGGAGGTTGAGGGATCGTATATATGACCACCTCTACGATATTCGTAGACAGGATGAGAATAATGCATTAGCTAGGCATGTGAAAATACATCACACACACTTCTTTAGTTTTAGAGTACTACAGATACTGACAGTGAGTATGAGAGGGGGGGATAGTGAGAATACGTTAGCTAAAGCAGAGCTCCATTGGATTTTGAAGCTAGCAGCACACTTACCACCAGGGTTGAACAATTATGTTTCCATCAAACCTGTGTTGGTTGAGAGAAGATAGGTCTACATGCAGATGACTATGAATATGGTGTTTGAGTAGAATCATCTGTAATTTGGATATATGAGATGCTTGATTAGGATTTGCTACAGTCTGGAAACAGACTAGGCCTATGGTAACAACTTTTTGTTATCCAATATATCCTGAGTTTCGATAATTTTCAAGCTGCCTTTAATACCCTACTACATTTTGTAGTGGGTTTATGATGGTTCGGTATGTGTAAGAAATTAGCAGAATAATGGATTAGAGGGACACTCTTGCCATAGAATTCAGAGATGTGTCTTTATGAACGCACCTCTATACTATATCTATACAATCTTCCCATTTAGCCATTACTTAGATTTATTTGTAGTGACTTAATAATATCTATGGTGGTTTTATGTGTCTAAATATGTATACTTATTTATTTATAATTAATAGATATATTTTTGTAATAATGGATTAGGTGGATATTATTGTTATGGTTTGAACTATATTTGTATATGCATATATGTATATACTATATTATATATTCTCTAAGATTTATGATGTATCTATACTTTATTAGCATTATGGACTTAATGAATATACATTATTTCAGGATATTTAATTTTAGGGTACAATATTGTCATATTTGTCTTAACTTTAGCATTATTGGATTGAAATTATATACCACACAAGATGATAACACATATCCATTAATCTTGGATTCTATAGGTGTTTGTTTATATGTGGTCATAAAATCGGACATCATCCACAGTTAATATATTTACCTAATTTATTTGTTTGATTCACGTAGTTTTGTACACATTTTTCACATTTCCACCATTTGGCAGTTTGTGTTATGAAATATACCTATAGGTAGCTATGGATATAAATTTGGACAGCATGATCACACGCTACAGACTTTAGGACCCTGAAGCCTATTGGTTATGCTAGGGTTGTCAGTTGATTCATGCGGGTGTTTGGGGAAAATAATACGGCTGAACAGCGCGACTAGCAAACTTGTTATTAAATAGGGCGAGTTAGCAACTTAAAACAGTGACGATCTGGACATTATAGTATAATCTTGATTCAGGTCGGATATTTGGATTATGTCATGTTCACGCTCAAGGGATTCTATGGGCGGTAGACCTATATCAATGTACTATTGAGTAGGTTTTAAATACAGGTAACTGGATTTTAATGAGCAAGATGGAAATAATGTTTTTATGTATTAGACGACGTTTTGTCTATCCTTGATATATTGTGATCATTATGTCTGAGTAGTCTATGCAATAATTATAAGACTCAGTTTTGTTTTTAATCTTAATTTTATTCATGTTTTGAATAAGTACTCTTTTAACAATGTACAATAGGGAGATTTGTTTTGAGTTTTGTGTTGCTATATATGGCGCTTCCGACTATTGAAGCACGCACACAACATTGAATTACATTCAAGCTTTGACTCCTAAGTGATGTGTAATTAACTAATAAGTAATCGGGTTAATGAGCCCGCCAAAAAGGTCTTTGTATTTAAAAGTGGAGTGATGTTTGTAAGTGTATCTGAAGAAGCGTAGCTTGCACTACGCGAAAGCGCTTATACATCTTTTTGTAATAAAGTGGTTTTTGATATATATCGAGATCCTTGATTGGAACTTTTATTTGGAAGAACTTTGATCGTGGTGACTACTCTCACTCTTACATTCATTTTGGTCTCTTTTTGGTGAGACGTGTCTTTGGCTGTGAGTAGTGTTCCTTCTACAGATTAAGAGATAAATTAGAGGAAAGAAAAATACTTTCGCAGGAAAAGCTATTAGAAGCTTCAAACTAAAATTTGTGTTCATTAATACAACAGATTTTTGAAAAACAGTATATAGATCAAGAAACCTTGATCTGTTTGTAAAAAGAACCAACTGAGGAAGTGCGAACATGTAAAAAAACAAAACATAGATATTTTTGAAAAGTATAAAAAAGAAATATGGACATGGGAAAGAAAGAGAGATTTGATATGATGCAATATTTATGAAAAGGAGTAAGCCAAGTTAATTAATATAGAGAAAGCAGCCCCAAAGATATTTGAAGTGAAATACAGGCAAAGGCATCCAGGTATGGAAAACTTCACAATAAAAAAATTAATATCACAAAGATGGAATGTGGAAAAGAAGATTAGTAAAGCAGAAATTACAGAAATAGAAGTTGAAGTTATGGAGTGCCTGCGAAGTGAAGGATTTAATATAGAAGGTCTAACACAGACTACATCGCAGCATGATGGAGTGAATCCCCAAAGTAAGGAGAAGCAGGAAGACCAGGAGACATCTGAAGAAGAAATATGGGCGTAGGAAAGAAAAAGAGATTTAATATGGTGTAATTTTTATGCAAATGAGAAAGCAAACTAACCAATACAAAAAGAGCAGCACCAAAGATACTTGAAGAGAAATACAGGCAAAGGAATCCAGACATGGAAAACTTTATAATACAAAAAATAAGAAGACTAAGAGGAAAAATAGAAAAGGAGATCAATAATGGAGAAGTCAAAGAAATAGAAACTGAGGTTATTTATGGAGAACCTGCAAAGTGAAGGATTTAGTGTAGAAAATCTAATACAGAAAGCACCACAACAGGATAAAGCAATGGATATCCAAATTAAGGGGAAACCAGTCGAACAGGAAGCAATTGGTCAGGTGCTATATCAATATATTTTGGAGCCTTCCACAGAAAACCAGTAAAAATGTTCACTTGAAGTTAGACAGCAAGGGAAGGAACAGGAGACTGTGGAAAATCCAATGCAGTCAATGTTGAGGATTGATAGGCCAGAGAGTTCCCATATGACAGAGCAATGGATGGCACAGGATGAAATTGAAGAGAAGGTACCACAGGAAGATGCTATAAAACTTTCTATAAAATGCCCACAGGAAATGGAAAACAAAGAATGTGCTCTCAGTCTGGAAGAAAATGAACTAAGGGAAGAGTTGCTTGATTCAATGGACATAGATAGATATATTAAGATCAATGAAAGAAATAGACTGCAGAAGGTCAATAAAACCTCAAAAGTCAGAAGTCTGATAAAAACAAATGAATACAGTAATTACGAATGTCCATAGAGATCCATGCAATATAACATAAGTAAATAGAATATATTACTGTGCAGCTAAACTATTAACTGATAAAGTTCTACCACAAGAATAGAGGGTAGTGAAGGAAAGGAAGGGGAGAAATCGAATACCATCATGGAAGTATCGAATAGAGAAAAATATAAAGCAATTAAGACAAGAAGTGTCACTGTTAGAAGACTATAGAAGAGGGAGCAGATCAACAAAAATACTAAGAAAGATAGATGTGATAAAAGCAATGCACAATATCAGGATAGACCAGGATCTATCATGCACTACTGCAAATAACAAATTAAAAATTTCAGCACAGGCGGAAAAACTTAGAAGATACACAAATAAATATAAAGGAAAAGTACAAAATTAGCAATTTATTGATGACCCAAAAATGTTTTATAGAGAACTGAGAAACAAGGTAAAAGGAATTGAAAAACACCAAAAAAAGAAGAAATAGATCAGTTTTGGAAAAGTATTTATGCAGATCCTGTGGAATACAACAAAGATGCTAAATGGATAAAGAAGGAAAAGAAAGTATAAGAAGTTTAAAGGTACAGGATATGAAGTGGGATGAAGTAACAGCAAGAGAGATTGAGGCGAAGTTAAGAAAAACCTCTAATTGGAAAACCCCAGGCCCAGATGCAGTACCTAACTTTTGGTTAAAAGTATTAACATCTTTGCATGAAGATTTAGCCATGAATAAGAACTATTTATATGCGCACCCCCGAAAAGATACCAGCCTGGTTAACAACAGGCAAAACAATGCTCCTGCTTAAGAGTGAACATGCAAGCTACCCTAAAAATTATAGACCAATAACTTGCGTTCTGATGACATATAAACTATATACGGGAACTGATGCCGGCAGAGTTTATAGTCATTTAGAAAAAAACTCAATTATAGCAGTAGAACAAAAGGGAGTTAGAAGAAAGTCATATGGAACAAAGAAACATTTGTTGTTAAATAATATCATACTGGGGAACTGTAAAAAGTGGAAGAATTTAAGTATGCCATAGACTGACTATAAAAAAGCATTTGATTGAGTCTTACATGCATGGATAAAAGAGTGCTTAAAAATGTATAAGGTACACCCTACACTGCAAAGTGGTCTGCCACTGTTTCATGGTCATTTTAATGCAGTTGACTGCATTAAAATGACCATGAAACAGTGGCAGACTATTATGCAATTAAGCCATGATAAAGGAAAGATTATTATCCCAGGGATAAAAATTCAAAGGGGGATAATCCAGGGTGACTCTCTGTCACTGCTGCTATTCTGCCTTTCCCTTACCCCATTAAGCTGTTTACTCAACAGCTTAGGCCATGGCTAAAATTTAGCTCCTAGAAAACAACAAAGTGCAAAGACTTCTCATCTTTTCTCTTTGTCAATGATTTAAAACTGTATAGCTCATCAGATGAGGAATTGAAAGAACAGCTGCAGGTTGTCAAAACTTTTTCACATGATATAAGAATATCATTTACTCTTGATGAGCGTACAAAAGCAACCTTTAAAGCAGGAAAACTGCAGCACCAGGAAAACATCAAGTTTGGGACAAGAATGTGACATAAAAGAACTTGAGCAAGAAGGAATGTATACATATTTGGGAATTGGTGAAGGATCAACAATAAAACATGAACAAATCTGAATAAAACTTAGGAAGGAATACTTTAGACGACTTAAATTAATTCTGAAAAAAGTGCTGACATTACAAACAAAATCCAAGCTATAAACCGATTTGCTCTTTCTGTCCTAACTTACAGTTTTGAAGTGATTGACTGGTCCCAAAACATGTTGGATAGATTAGATAGGAAAACAAGAAGGATGCTTCATGCTCACCCAATGATTTTAAAAATAAGTGTATACCAAGATTATATATTCCCTGTTCCGAAGGAAGAATTGGCCTCCTTGAAATTGATTATATGTATAGATCTGCAATTGTGGGACTCCACACATACCTGCTGACATCATGAGACCCAAATGTAGTGAAAGTTTTGAAACATAAGGAGAATAAATCTAAGATGACTTCTCTGCTTACTCTAGCAGAAGCATATCGGTGTCAAGCAGGAATGGAAATCAAACCAGAAGTAGATAAAAATCAGGCAGCAACTGAGTGTGCCAAAAGCTAAAGAAAGAATATAAGGTGAAAGACCAGATAAGAAGGCAAGAAATGTGGAAAAAGCATCAATATAGTTGCAAGTATAGAAAACTTCTGGAAGAACCTCATGTTGATCAGCAATGAATGCAGGAATGGTTGAGGAGAGGCAAATTCAAACTAAGAGATAAAAGGTTAATATTGGCAGCCCAAGACAGTGGGCTGTGTACACATTGGTTTATAAAGTCCCCTGAACATGTGGGAGAAACAGACAAATGTAGGTTTTGTAAAAGAGAATTGGAAACAGTTACACACCTCATTGCTAGTTACGACATACTAATGGCTGAAGGACTGTATACTGAAAGGCATAATGATGTGGTGAGACAGTTGCACTGGGGATTGTGCAAACATTATGGTATTGAAGTGGCTGAAAAACACTGGAAATATGAACCATAAGGCATCATGGAAAATAAAGAAGTCTACATCATGTGGGATCGCCTATTACCAACAGTTCAAAAGATCGATGCTAGAAAACTGGATATAGTGGTCCAAGAAAAGAAGACAAAAGTAGCATTACTCATTGAAATCGCAACACCCAGTGACTACAGTGCCTTGTGTACAGAGAGACACAAAGTCATAAAATGTCAGGATTTGCAGGTGGAAACAAGAGCAATGTGGAAGAAAGATACCCAGACAGTTCCAATAGTAGTAGGAGCAACAATTCTTATAAAAAAAGAGTCTACAATCGTATTTAGATATACTACCAATCCATATAACTCCATACGAATTGCAGAAGGAGTCATTACTGGGCATGTTGCAGGTGCTGCGAAGAGCACTACTGGCTGATATCAAAGAGTGAAACAATACTAATTTTATGAACTTTAATCATACCTTGACTTAGGAATGAGGTCCATTCTCATCATGGTATTAGAAACCCAAAAGATCTGGAGAAATTAAAAAAGTGAGAAAGGTTGCCCACCAGCATGAAGAAGACTATAAATGGAATACAGTGGTGTATGATATCACTGCCTTGACAGGGAGGAACTGCACCACACAGTAATATTAGAAACATGCAAATGACTTAATAGGACAAGCTTTGCAGATGGAATGTATTATAGTGGTGGGCAGAACAGAGACTGAGGTGGAATGCCTGCCCCCACCCCCTATGTTTAGAACAGTGCTCATTAATGGTGAGTCATACTGACATTCCTGCATGCTGATGATGAGGGATGGGCATCATACCAAGAGAAGGAACAAAGGTTCTCAGTGTGTCCACAAACCATGTATGTCTTAAGCTCAGCCAAGTTAGTATCCTTAATACTTGTCCTATAAGGACACTGTGTCCAGACAGACAACAGAGAAATTGCACTCAGAACTATGTGTTGCACTGCTAAATCATGCATTCCGACTTATGGAATAGTCAACTTAAAAGTACACTTGTCACGTTTGCTATTGTGCATAACAATCTCAATATGTACAGTATGGGAGTTGAGAGCTAGCAGGGCAGCCAACTCACAGTTATGTACCATGTTGTATATCCATTATGCAAACCACTGCTAATGTGACGTGCTGAGGCTATTTTACTGTGACAGACAGAGGTCACTGTTGACTCATGTCTGATGAAGAAGCCACCACACAATTCAACTTACAGTCTCAGGACAGATTATCACTGTCTGTCACCCTTTTGACAGGGTCTACTCCTACTCCTACTGCTCAGGTTGGAAGTATAGCCTGCCCCACACCTTCCATACAGGATGCACCACATGCCAGAGTGCTACCTCTATCACAGAGGAGTTCCACCGTGATGAACAGCACTGGCACTACTAGCACTGGGCCTGCGGTGGTGGACCAGTGCACTACATTGGACACAGGGCATATCTGCTGTATGGCAGTTTAACAGTTGTGCACACCACTGGCAACTGTCAAAGCCTAACCAAGACATGCAGAAAGAATTTGACTCAGCCAACAGATGTGCAGGGCTATCATTTGTCTACGGTCTGCAGCTACACATGCTGAATGACCTCTGAATGGATGTGGCCCAACACTATCAGGGCCTCTATGAGACAATAGAGTCCAAGGACAATACAGTTATTGGCCTTGTATAGTCAGTAGTGATACATGTAGTATCCATAGTCACCTCCATGTAAATGTTAAATGCTGTAATCACTGCCCTGTACCCCAGTGTAGTCCTTGACTGCTGACATGTGCATAGCCATGGTGGACACATTGGATGACCACTGCAAAGAACTAAGTCTGCAGCTACCCTGGATGGTATAGTGGCAAACCTGCAGAGATGATGGTACCAGTTAATAACCAACAATTTAAGAGAAAAAAATATAAAAAATAATGCCAGTAGATCCAAACTGTTTAATAAAAAGCAAGTACACTCCTCTAGTGCCTCGGACAAACACCCTTTGATAGAGTATAAAGGCACATACCCATAATACATCTATTTATATCAAAAATATTAATTAAAACAATCAAACAATTAAACAATTATAACAGCCATTTCCAAATGAATTCCCTTTTTAACCATTTTGGGAGAAAAGTATCAAATTTAAGAATAAAAACTGCCTCTTTCTGAAGCAGCTTAATTTCTAAAGACATACCTGGAATAATTTTTACCCTTTCTATAATAGTACCTTTCAGATTTTTATTATCCCCAATGTGACAAGTCATAAAATGTAGCCCTAAGGGGCTTTCTAATTTTTTGTTCTTAATATCTCTAAGATGTTCTAAATATCTAACTTGAAAACTTCGCTTAGTTTCACCCACATAGAATAGGTTACTTTCACATTTTAAAACACAAATAACACCTTCTGTGTTGCAACTATAAGTGTCACATGGAAAATACATGTTATCATTTATAGAATGAAAAGTTGGTACAGTAAATTTACATATCGAACAATGTCCTATGACGGTACCAGTTGTTGCTTTGCAGGACCCCCTTGGAGTTGGGTATATCCTGTGCAGTCCCTTGTTGGCCCTGTCACATCAGTTCTGCTACATCTGTGTCTTTAGAGGCATTAGTGCAGCACCATATCCACATTACAATGTCTGTGCTGCAGAGTCCAAAGTACCACCCCCACAACTTCTCACTGCAGGGTCCTTACTACAGCAGCCTGTAGTGACACCATCACTCACTCACTCACTCACTCACTCACTCACTCACTCACTCACTCACTCACTCACTCACTCACTCAAAAAATGAGGTTATTATTGACACTGTTCTGATAGCACTCACCTCGGACTCCCACTCTGTCTTGGCCCCTGTTGCATAGCACCTCCCATCCCCTGGTAGTGTAGACAGCCTTGAGTCCACATATGTTTCCAGGCACCTGTGCAAATGGTGAAGGCTGTGACTCTCATGACACTGCATTCTGGGCGATGAATGAGGAGATGTCTGATGCACACATTGACTCAACAACAGACTGCCCATTATAGCTGATAGATAACAATGCATGCATCATTTTGTTCTGAGTAACACTGCACTGTCACTGAGTATATGTCAGGGCCTGTATAGGTGGACTGACCATTGCCATTTCACCTGTTCAGCATATACTGTGACCAAACACATCTTTGAAATGATATGCTGCCACTGACTGATATTTAACATTATGTTCTCACTAGTGAAGGGTATGCCAATGGTACAACACACAAGTGCTTCAGGCATGACCACAAGTACTGCATTTTCATTCAGAAATGAATAGTAATGCTAAATTTGCAAACACGGGTGAGGCAATGAAGTGCTTCATTTGTGATATTTTACTGTAGCAAGACACAAGTTACATTTGAGAAGACTTGAGTTTTTTCTTTTGCTTCTGAACTCTCTGAGAACTGTTTGAGAAGACCTTTTTCTTCTTCTTTTCACTTTTTTTTGACAGCTTGCCGTGGCTTACCTTTTTGTTTAATGAGGCACAAAGCTGATTAACAATTAACAGTATGGGATACAATGCAAGACTGAGACCTTACTAATTATCCCCTTTTAGTTCCAACTGGGTCTGCAGAAACACCATGTATTACTGAGGTGCAGTCCAGGGAAAAATGAGGACACACAGTGAATGATGGTCATGTACACATCTCCCAGTGGCTTTGTATGATCATTCTCACAAAGAAGTGGCAAGAAGGAAAAGTTATGTAGAAGCTGTAAATGGTGATTATGTTGGCTTTCTCATCTATTTGTTTTACCAAATTAAAGGGTAGAAATGAGAGTTTAAGAGAGTAATGAGGAAGGGAAAAGCAAGCAGATGGTTGGACATAAGGTGAAAACCTAAGGGACAAGCAAGATGAAGGTGTAGTAAATAGTTTTGTATGTCACGTGCCCGTTATATGCACACATGATGAAAAGGCATACTTTTAACTGTCACCTGCAGAGTGCAGGATAACAAAAAAAGAGTTGCAGTAAAAGCTACAAGTTAGACACAGATTTCAAGTACTGGTCCTATTAACTTGAATTTTGAAAATAATTGCAAGTTTTAGCAAGGATGGACCAGAAGTTATAGAAACAAATTGAGGGAATCCTGCGAAAGTCTTTAGAATTGAGGGGTATGCTGACAAGGTAAGTGAGGGGGGGAAGTAAAACAAGAGTAAGAGTGGTAAAGTAGGAAGCAGGGGCTCACAAACAAATATAGAAGACAGACAAGACTGACAGGTGAGGTGTTGGTACAATGAGGGAGAGGGGAGCACAATGGAGAAGGAGACATCAGGCAAATGGGGCTAGACAATGGTGTTTGGGTATTTGGGAGGACTGAACAACAAACAAGGGTGGGCATAAACATAAAATACAAGGTAACAGCATGATGGGGATTAGGAAGTTGTTGTACAGCTGACCTCCCTGCCAGCTGTGACCAAATGGGAGCTAAAATGCCTCCCTGTGGTCCCTCACTACTGTGTTCTGGGTCAGTTGGAGGTGTCAGTGTGGGGCAGGGATGAGGAACATTGAGTTGCTGAAAGAGGTTCTCAAGTCGGATATTTAGATGCTGACCTCTAGCCATTGGTCAGTCAAATGCACCACAATGTTGATCAGCCATTGGTGTGTTGTAAGGAGTCACTCCCATTATTACTGCTATCAGTGGGGAAAACAGCCACAGCCACAAGTGCAGGACTTGCTGGTTTGTCCTTTGCAACTGATTTAGATTGGAAAGGTGACCCAGGCAGGCTCACCTGCAGAAGAGGTAAATGGTGATGTGACGGGTAGGGGGATGACAGCTCTTGCTACAGCCATGAGTGCAGGCCTAGGTGCTGTTTCATATCATTATAAAATAAATAAAAAAAATGTATATAAAACAAAAGTTAGTGAAAAAGAGGGTGGGGAAAGACAAGTACAGAGGTTGTATATTTGATTATTTTGTTGTAACACTGGCTCATTTTGTGGAGATGTTGCACATAAAGGTTTGTATCTAAAGAGGAGGCATACATTAATATAGGCAGAAGCAACAGTTTTGTATCCAGATTCTATTAAGCAGCATTTTAGTCTGTAGAGTGCTCAAGTGTTCCATGTTTTTCTTCTTGTATTTTAAATGTGCACATTACATTTGAATTTGTTGGTGATGATGATGATAATGCCTACTAATTTTAACTTAAACTTTTATATGTCACTGCTGCAAATCTGAATGGCAAATTTCAGAAACATTCCTAACACTGACATATGGTCTAGTCCCATTTCATCTATAATGTTGCTATATCTGTAGTAAATTTCACATATTTCATTGCACATAATATTTACATGGTTATGCAATTATTTCAGACTTTCTTGAGTCAGTATCGCCATTTATTGCCGAAAATTTAATCATATTAGCAGGTTTGAGCTTTTCTTCCTTGACTTTCTGCCTATGCTTATACTTCTTATTAGCCAAGCACAGTCTTTCTCCCTGAAAGAACAGTCTTCTGCACCATTTGATGAATTTAGACAAAGTTCACTGTGCAACAAATAAGTTGGTTACCAATCACGGATGCTCTGAGGCACCAGTTTATTTATTGCATAGTCAGCTTTGTTCTCCAGTTTGGTTCTCAGCAGTAGTGCCTTCTATGCAAGATTTCACTGGGTGTTGTGTTTTTTACCACATCCCAAAGACATGCTATACATGAAGGTGCAAGCCCCCAAGTGTGTGTGTGTGTGTGTGTGTGTGTGTGTGTGTGTGTGTGTGTGTGTGTGTGTGTGTGAGTGTGTATATCTGTGTGTGTGTGTGTGTGTGTGTGTGTGTGTGTGTGTGTATGTGTATATCTGTGTGTGTGTGTGTGTGTGTGTGTGTATGTGTGTGTGTGTGTGTGTGTGTGTGTGTGTGTGTGTGTGTGTGTGTGTGTGTGTGTGTCTGTGTGTCTGTATATATACATGTAAAAGAGAGAGATTAAAGTGAGAGTTGAAGAAAGAATATACATCCAATTTATTTGGTTAATATATCATTTGCTAGCAGGATAAATGGACGGGTCTATAGATCCTTTTCATCTACACTTTAATTTGCAAGGAAAAATACAACATAGGCTCAGGAATATACTAGGCTAATGACTACTGGGCTTTTATAAGCCTAGGCAAGCATCCCAATTGTATCCCTCACGTTTATGTGTCTAGAGGCGCTAGACTCAGGTAGTATTTCTGATTTCCCTTCCACTAGACCAAGCATGTCTTGAAAAGGGTTTAAGAAGAGATCTTCACATGGATGGGCAGCCTTTTATAGAGAATGAAAACTCTCTGAGACACATACCTTTCCCTCCATTATGTCCTATTTATGTCACTAGCAAAGTTTAAATCCTAGATTGAGTAATACTAAAGCTATTTATTTTGTGGATAAGCAAAAGCTCCATCACAGTGGGATCCGAGGAGGTCAGGCATAGATCTCGTCTCAACATTTTTTCAGGAAGCAATCTGCATAGGACATGTTGTTTATGCCCTGTATTGCTTTTGTGAAGACCCTCTGTGGACTTTCTAGTTGTTGCATGTGTCTGATCAAGTAGCTATTGAAGGGGGTGTTGTACTGAATGATGGGCCTGATGAGGTGTGAATACAATGAGATGATGACTTTCTTAGGCCTAGATGCCATGCCCTTGCTTGTAGGTTGAACAACATAGAACAATCTCCTTACATGTTGGTCGAAAGCCAGGTTGATATCTGCTCCTAGAGTGCAATCATCTGCAAATTTGATCAGCTAGATACACTTAACATTGGCTTTGACTTCTGGGAAGTAGATGCCAAAAATGTATTTAACTAGCAAAAACCTTGAGGGACTCCTCTAGTGACCAGCCTCTTTGAGCAGGTGATCTCCCCACCCTGATTTCCTCAGTTCCATTTTAGAGCAAGAGGTTTATACCTATAACCTATATCCATGAGTTTGTTTACAGTGTCCGTGTGGGTTATTGCATCAAATGCCTTGACCAGATCAAGGTAGGCAGTATGCAGTATTTTGCCCTAATCCATTGCCTTGATGACCTTCTCATAGAAGTCCACCAGGTTAAGTAGATATGATTTCCCTTGATGAAACTGAACTGGGTTGGATCCAGTGTTTGAAGGTTTTCTATGTCCTTATTATTCATTTCCATAATATTTTTACATGGCTTTGTATATCAGACTCGTCAGACTGATGGGTCTGTAGTTTCTGGAATCCATTGATGAGCTGCCCTTTTGCAGAGAGATGACGGCTGCAATTCCCCATTCTTGTGGCACAAAGTCTGTCTGGAGACTATGGTCAAACATTGACTACAGTGGTCCCAAAAGGTCATGTTTCAGGCTATTTAAGGGACCTCCTTGAATATTATCAGGACCCATCAATGCAGTGTACTTACTTTGGAAGGTGCATCTAAGACCTTCTCTGTAGTGATACTTGAGAGAGAAGGGATGTTTGATGATATTTCCTTGGGGGGTGGTAGCTGGGGGAGTTAGGGGATTAAATTTGGAGCTGCAATTGTTGACCAGCAGATTTGTTATATCTTAGCTAAAGAAAGTCTTGTGGTTATCCTTTGCCCAGGAAGCTATCTTTCAAGGCTTTTTTTGAGACGGTGTGCACCGGTATGGCATACCGGGACCTGTGCTCTAAAAGCACCGGATAGAGCGAGTCCACTTACGAGCAGAATTTAAACTTGCGATGTGTGTATCATACGATTGTGAGCTGCGGCGGTTGACAGGACTGCGTAGTTGTGATGTGGGCTGCTGATTATCCCGGTTTCCCTCGCATTCTCTTCCCGCAATTTAGTTGCGAGGAGAGAGTGAGAGGAGAGACAGGCTATGATGTGTGTGATATCACATTTGTCTGTATTTTGGGCTGTTGAGAGGGCCACACCAACCAGATGCTTTATTTTTTCCTGGCATAATACTACTCTGTGAAACTTAAGGGCCATGGCATTGACTTTTTATTTTTTAATATGTTATAAGCTGGCAGAGTTTAACCAGATACTAGGGAGGCAGTGTGTGTGTGTGTGTGTGTGTGTGTGGGGGGGGGGGGACTGTTGATTTTCTCTTCTTTAATACACTGAGTGGCAGCAGGGCAGGGTCAATGAACCATCAATGAAACCGCTGTCCAGATGATTCATGTGGTCTGTCTGTGTGTTTTTGGGGCTGTTGATAAGCGGGGCCAACCAGGCACTTTATTTTTCACCTGGCAGAACCAATCTACTCTATGTGTGAAACTTTTAAGGGCCGTGACATTGACTTTTTTTAATATGTTATAAGCTGGCAGGGTTTAACCAGATACTAGGGAGGCAGTTTGTGTGTGTGTGTGGGGGGGGGGGGGAGGGACTGCTGATTTTCTTTTTTTAAAACACTGACTAGCTCAATAAAACCATATTATTCCTGTGGTATGTGTGTTTTTTGGGGCTGTTGATTGGCAGGGCCACCAAAGTACTTTCTTTATTTTATTCCTTGGAGAATCAACCAGATACTAGTACTATGTGTGTTTAAGGGCCATTGTGTTACACTTAAGGAACAGTGAGTTTGTCACTGTCACTGAGCAGGGGTCATGTTAAAGGTGGTAGTATCAATACTGATGAGTAAGGGGAAGACAGAACCTGAAAGTGCTTTTTGGTGCATGTTGACGACATCGCATGCAACTTTCCAACTAACATTAGCAGAGATGACATTCACGGCCTCTCTGCTTTGTAGGCGTATGGTACTCTGTACCCCTTCTTATCAGGGCAAAGCACCGATTTATAGTGTAGAGTCCCTTGATCTATCCATGTGTAATGCACAGCTGTATGGATATAGCTTACCATGTTTGGGAGGAGATGAGAGGAATCAGATAAGGCTGTCCAGGTTTTAGTCTACAGGATAGTTCATAGAACAGAAATAACAATACATTTTAAGTAAATGAACTATGAAACATGTACAACTGTTTTTACTTCTGAATTGGGCTCAGCATGAGTTTTGTGAAAGCGTTTATTCTCTAATGAAAATAGTCTGTCTGAAAAGCCATTTCCATGAGGAACCAGAGTAATAAACAGCTAAATAGATGCTAGTGGAAATCTCATAGAGCTGATTAAAGTGGTAGTCTGCAGCACTGACAGGGTAACCCTAAGACATTGTTTAGACTACGGCTTCCAACAGTTTTGATTCTCACACTCTCACTTATGAAAGACTAAAATATTTGAACTTGTAAAGTGTCTCATATAGAGATTTAAGATGACCTTATTCGTGTATTTAGGATGTTTAGAGGCAACCACCTTTGGGAATGTGTGGGGTTATCAAAAGTGTACTAACTGGTTGTCTGATATGGTAGCTGATACACAGAATAGACCACCAATTTACATTAAAGCAAACATTAATGAAGATATTTTTAAGAACAGCCTGAACAGTTATTATGGAAACAACTGTTTTAGTATATTGGCAGGCTAGAAGGGCATTAATGCCCCTGATTGAAATATTTGTATGTATGCATTAATATTGTGTCCTCCTCCTCAGTATAATGTAGCAACTTGCATATTTCCTGATTTGTCTGTGTCACAGGTTCTTCTTGTAACGTGACTGAGATGGCAGCAAGCGTATAAGCTCTGATCTTGCATATGTACAAGTGGGCCTTAAAATTAACACAACATTGCCCCAGACTTAATAATATATCATTTCTTGTTATAGCTTTTGCATTCCAGATAACAGCTGAAGGTAAGACAGTTGGCTGTCCTCAACATTTCAAATAATCTGGTCCAATGGCAATGTTCCAGAAGTGTTCCTAACTAGACATTGGTCTGAAAGGGGAAAAATGGATAAATTAAGGCTTGCAAAACTTATTAAAATGCAGTTTATATCAAGCATATAAACTGTTCTTTTTATAGGTTGCATGGTTATAACCTGGCAGGGTTCACCAGATACTAGGGAGACAATGTGTTTTGGGGACTGCTGATTTTCTTTTTTTAATACACTGGTGGGGTGAACCAGATTCCTGTGGTCTGTGTGTTTTGGGGGGCTGTTGATGACTGTCCTCAGTTCTGGTCTGGAATGTTTAATGTTTTGTGGTATGTATGTATCACGGGTTACTATTAAAATTTTGAAACGAACTCCATCGACTGTACTATTGTCGAACACGGAAGTTCGAAAACGGTAATATAGATGACAAAAAAACAACCTAGGAATGGGTTTTAACATGGGTCGAGATAGGGGAGATGTTTGTAGTTTAGAATAACACTGAACACCTAACTCCACCCATGTTAAAACCGTTCCTAGGTTGTTTTTTTGTCATCGATATTACTGTTTTTGAACTTCCATGTTCGACAATAGTACAGTCGACGGAGCTTGTTTTGAAATTTTAATAGTAAACCTGTATCACTAATGGAAATGACATTATACATTTAGATATCTACCCGTATTGTATTGTATTTTATTTATTTATGTCAGTTTGTTAACTGAGGTAGAACACTGGTCTGTTTGGGCCATTTTACAGATTTAACCCAGGAAATTAAAGTAAAGTACAGACTACAAAATTGGTATTACAGCATGACAGGAAAGTAACAGACTCCATAAATGTATACTATAACTTCATTCTGAAATGGTAAAGAGAGGGAAGGAGATGAGATTTTGTCATTAATAATTTAGTAGAGAGGTGAAGAGATACAGATATTAATAGGGAGAATAAAAGTATGTGAGAAATTAGGTGTGCCTATCAGCTAACAGTATCAGTTTGGACATGGTAGAAGGGTGGTAGGGCAGAAAGTTGAATACAAAGTGTTTTACATACCTATTGCCTACTCCATTAAGATTTTTTTGTCAGAAGACTGTGTCACGGTTTTTAAATCTGTGAAATGTAATTCTTTCTTTGGGGGGGGTGGCTGTAGCCTGTAGGTTGTAGATAATTTAATACAGCAGCATACAACTGTAACATTATCTACTTTATTTCTTAAATTTTATCCCCAGTTTCTTTAGATTATACAGCAAAATGGTGCTATTAAGAATGTTCAGAATCCAACTTTTAAAACAGATGTTTGGAATATTATAAATCATCAAAATAAATGTAATTTATGTAAGCAGCTGTATAATGGTATTGTGAATAGAGTGCCTAATGTTTACAGCTCCTGTACTGTGATGGTCAGTACTTCTCATTCTGCATGTACAGCAGTGTTAGTGATTAGGCTGCATTTGACGACAGTGTGGGTCAGGATTCATACCTCTCAACCAGTAAAATTTTGGTAGAGCACTGATTACATTTAATAGCTTCTTCATTGTCAAAAGAGTTTGTTGTCCTCTTGTTTGAAGTCAGGAATATACTTCAATGAATCACTGTGCATTCTACACAAACATATAAGCACGTTGCTAAATACTAGACCATTTACCCTTTAATGATGGCCACAATTACTAGTTACTTTTCTGGGACAGGACGCCTTATAAATAAATGACCATGACAGATTGAGGATGATCCAAATCTCACTATTAGGATGGTGTCTACACTGTCTACACCAAATGTTGCTTGTGCTTCAAGCAGTAATATTGCAGATGAGCCAGATGGTGCTATGGAGGTGGAATCCTTACAAAGTATTGCTTCTGCATCATGTAGTAATGCCATTCATGAGGCTGCTGGTGACACAGACTGGCCTGACTGCTGGACATTGCACCAGAAAAATGATTACTGCAGTAAGTATGGCTAGCTGCTGATTCACAATAAGAAACTTGGATGTAAAACGTGCCGTAGTGTGGGGGGTCTTGGCATAGAGAGTAAGAAGGGTCTCAAAATTGCAAAGGAATGGACCAATGACTTGATAACTTCCTTTGGTGAAAGTCGACAGCAACAATTAACATCCCTGTGCAAAAAGAAAATTTAACCACAAGGAATCTGTGAGTCACAAAGCTGCCAAAAAAGCTTCTTGAAGAAGCAGACAAACAGATTCTGGAGCAGATGCTTTTAAAGGGCCAGGCAAAAGAAAAAAAATTGTCATGATGAACATTTTTTGTACTGCCTATAAAGTGGTGAAGAAAAACCAATGCTTTTATAATTCTGAGTCTGAAATTGATTTACAACTAAATGGAGTTGATATGGGACACGTTCTTCATTCTGGCAACGCATGCATCAACATCGTTAATCACATAAGCGATGAAATGAGAAAAATTCTTACAAAACAGATTGTCACATCCAGTAGTAAAATACCATTAATTATTGGAGTCAACGATGTTGAGCAACAAATCAAAGCTCATTGTTTATGTTCATAAATGTCTTGCTGACAGCGGAATGAACTCAGCAGTAAATTTATTTTTGGACTTAAATGAATTGCAAAATAAAACATCGGAAGGGATTTTTAATTCTTTGCATGAGTGCCTTAAATCTCATGGTTTAACAGAGGATGACTTGAAATGTAACTTGGTTTGTGTTGCATGTGATGGTGCAAAAGTTATGCTAGGATGTAAAAGTGGTGTTAAGAAGCTAATGACAGACAAGTTTCCATCAGTTATCTTTGGGCACTGTATGAATCACAGATTGGAACTCTCTGTTGGTGATGTAATCAACAAGTTTCAGGCATTAACAGATTTAAGGCATTCCTTGATAAGCTGTATGTGCTCCACCAAAAAATAACAGATAATTACAGATGTTTGCAAAAGAGCTGGACACTCAAATGCTAAAAATTGGTCAAATTTTAAGCACACGATTGGTGGCATCAAGTTACCATACTGTGTCAGGAGTTTGGAAAAGTATGAAGTTCTGGTCAAACATTTTGAGGAAGCCAAACAATGTGCATCACGTGATCATATGGAGCGGTGTATGTATGAGGGTTTGCAAAGAAAAATCACATCAACAGAGATTGTGCTAGATCTTGGCCTAATGTGCGACGCCGTTCAAGAACTGTCAGAATTAAGCTTGGAATTGCAAGATCGCAACATCAATTTGTACAAAGCAAATGAAAAGATACAAATGCTTGTTCAAGTTTTCAAAGGCAAACAAATCCAGATCACTATTACGAGATGGCTGCAATGGCTGTGCAAAATCTCCAGTCCAGCGGCATGTTGCTTCACAGCAAGGATTGCAAAAATGATCCTCCAATTGATCCAACTGTGTTTTACACAAAACTTCAAGAATCAATGTCTAGAAGGCTACTTGACTGTGACAATGCCCCATGTGCACAATCACACATATTTGATCAAAAGCAATGGCTCAAGGATGTGCATAATCATTTAACCTTTGGTGAAAAGGAAGTGAGGGACATTTGTAGAAAACTACAGTTATCAGAAAGGGATGCAATTTATGGATTCCGTCAGTACCTCATTGAAAAACAGTCCAAAAAACTGCAGTCACTATTGCATGCTCTTAGTTGAATTCCAGTTTCATCAGGTGAGTGTGAATGGGGCTTTTCGCAAATTAATCTAATTGTTACTCCAATGAGAGCCTCATTACTTACAAGAACTGTTTCCACACTTCTCTTCATATGATTGGTTGGCCCTCCACTCACATGCTTCGATCCTGCAAGATACATTAATCTGTGGCTGTTACGAGGACGAAAATCAGACATTGACACACAAAGCAAAGAATTAATTAGGGAGACTTAATTTGATGAAAATATGCAAAAGTTTGGAATTTTCTTTAAAGCTCCATCAGCTTAAGGAATAAGTACTGATTCTTTTATGGGACTACATAACTTTTTTGTAGGATGTAGGGGTCATTATTAAATTGCAGTTGATATTCTTCAATTTTGGAAATTCTGTAAACCACAATATTATGCAGTACTTATCTGCGACATGATGTCTTCAGTAATTGACAATTAAGTGAGAGCAAGCAGTACCGGGTGCATACTGCTTTAAATTTTCCATGTGACTGGGGCTCTTCACATTTCAGATTGTTCACTAATCATACTGTATGTTACATATCTCCACCTTTTCATCTGAGATTGTCATCATTTGTGCCATTAATTATATGTCTGTCTCAACATGAATTATTGTGACTCTTTCCTGACAAATATGTGTGCTTTCCGCTCCTTACACTCATTCTACCCTCTGTTCTCCATTTCCCAGACAACTATAGAATGAATGCAGACAGCAGAAGCAATCATTTTCCTGTACTCTAAAGTCTTGAGGATGCCCATTCTTAGCATGAAAAAGAGGGCATGAGTCTTAATTTCTTTGATCAAGAATTCTGGAGAAAACAAGTAATGACAAAAGCTGAAAATCAGTGACAAGTTCTTAAATATTACTTTAATTCACAAAAATGATTACAATATTAAAGATTATGATCTGGTCTCCAATCATAACCTCTTTATAATATTTTTCAGACATGGATGTCAAGGGGTGCACCTGTAAAGCTTGAGAAGTGAATCTTGGCATCCAGTATTATCATAAAATTCACATGATGATGAAAGTATAACACTAAATGTCTGGGACGTGACCACGACCATGTAAAGGGAGATTCCAGACCTTCATCCTTTAGTCTCAGTCTGTGAGCTGGCCACAAATATCTCTGTGTTAGCTTTGTTGAGACATTGTCAAGAAATGTTATCAAAGCTTTTCAGTAATCCAGCCATCCAGCTATCTCAGCAGATCCTTTCTTGGGTTCTGCGTAAGGACTAAACGATCATTTATAAGTACAGCCCTTACTATCCCACACATGGATTGCCCATAAATGTACTGAAGGAACCTATTTAGGGGTTATACAGCCAAAAGAAAAAAGAATGAGAAAATTGACAACCCTAGCAAGTGCACTTGTACAAACTAAAGGGTCTAGACAATAAACCATTACTTAAAGATATACTTGAGGAGGGGGGCTTCATTGCAAGATAATAACAGATTGGGAGGCTATCTTCAAAGAATTATCTCTAACCAAATTGAAAACCTTCTCAAAGTCAACTAAAACCACCAGAGCAGGCTCAACTATCCCTTGAAGTCTTGATGTAAAGGAGCGCTGTCATTAAGATATCTTGAATTTTTCAAATTAGTACAAACCCAGCCTGTGTGGGAAACATACACTTTGACAGAAGATATTTAATTTGCTGTGCTAGGACTTTAACATATACATAAAGTTCCACATTAATAAGAGAAAACAAGCAATGGTTTGCAACCAGTGACCACTAAGGAATCTTTCCTGGGTTTAGAGATAACCATTATTATGGTAGATGTACAAGAGAAGGTTAATCATCCTGCAAGTCTGGAAAGATCAAAAAATATTCAACAACCCATGGAAAATTTGATACAAGGCTTTTATACAGTTACTCCATCCAGGTCACAGGCTTCACCACAAGGCATACCATCTTTCAACTTGCACACATCCCCTTGAGAGATTGTAGAGGGAACTCTGCTCCACTTTTCCACTGACAGTTTAAGAGGGTTCACTTTGTGAAAGAATTCACTCATCTTACTCTCCCAATCATCAAGCAAAGTACTTCTAAGTAAAGTTTCTCATAGAAGTGATGGGACTCTGCATTGATTCATATTTCCCCAGTGAGCATAACCTGTTTGCCAGTCACCTTGACCCTTGCTATGGATATCTGTTGCCTGTAAACCTTGACCTTTATTACCAGAAACTTGACAGGCCTTTCAACATCAGGCCAGGCCCTCATTTCAGTTGTTTCTAAATACAGCTGTGGGATTTTTCCAACAAAGTACAAATACACTTGACGATTTGTCAATTTCAAATTTTAACCTGTTATGTGATATATTGAATATTGAGATATTTCATTTGGAACCTCATGAATAAAGGATATAACAGGAGTTCTTCAAAACAAAATAACTCTCTGGGACAGGTGGACCCATCAGCACAAGGACAATTCAGGACTGCAAGTAAACTTTAAGATTACTGTCCACTATCATGCTTAATAATTTGCTGTGAGAAGTGACTTCAATTGTTGCATTATTAACAGAGAAGATTTTATTTATTTTTTCATGAAAGAGAATTTGCATGAAAAAAAAGAAGTATTTGGGGGGGTTGGGACAGGGTGGGGTAGGGGGTGGGACTGGGCAGTACAGGGGGTGAGACTGGGCGAGGTGGGAGGTTGACCCAAATGATGCAACATATGCGTACCACCATCTTTTTGCTTAAAAAAAAGCCCTGCTATCTTAACCTTAATTTGGCTTTAGTAGGCTTAATTTGTCCTCTTTGTTGTTTCTTTACATTGATAAGAGGGTTTTTATTATACTAGACATAGCACTTCCTAATCTTGGCTGACATTTTTTATTTTGCTGTACAACTTGTTTATATTAGGATTCCACAAGTATGGTTTGTTTATTGGGTTAGTTTTTGGCTTATTTCTGGTAGGCATAGCTATCTTGGTGCATTTATTGATATGACTGTACAGGATTTCTTTGAACAATTCCACACAGCAGCTGTGCTCTCACAGTTTGAAGGTTAGTAGTAGGAAGTTTTCCTTAGACATTACCAGGCAGGACACTATGCTGGTGGGTGGGGGGGTAGGCACTGGGGGCGAGGTATAGTGTTTCTGCCACATTTGTGAGTATCTTTGCATGTATGGACTATCTGGTCTATGGTATTTGTGTTGCAAAGTCAAGGAATCTCTGGGCCTGTAAGTCTGGGGCTATGTAAGTATTTCAATTTATACTAGTCACCCATTGTGAGTTATGGGTTTCTAGGGTTATAGAAGGTGGCCTGTAGCTTGCACGGATATGATATAAGGCATTGCCTATGGAAATTTGTGCACGGCAAGCTCAGTTGCACCGTCCTGTTTGACTAGTCTTGATTTGAGTTTATTAAGCATATATCTGAGACACCTTCACCTTTGGTCAGTGTTTAGTGGCTTACATGTATGTGTGGAAGGCATTGTGGTCCACTACCAGGGTGCTCTCATCAGATTTAAACCATCCCTCAGCAGCTGCACACATGTCTACATTCTTCAGTGTGATAAGAACCTGGAAGGAGTGGAGTTTCTTGTTTAGGCTCCTGGCATTGAGCAGTAACACCATTAGATTCCTTTGGGTTGGTTTTGCTATGTTGAGATAGCCAATTAACCAGAATATTTTTGGGAAGTGGGAAGAAACTGGAATATTCAAAAAAAAAAAAAAAAAAAAAAACACGCGGCAATAAAGAGTACATATAGGACTTTCTACAGTAATGACTGGGTCAACATTGAACTCTGATACTGAGAACTCTAAAGCACAAGTCTTTCCATTAAGCCATCTTGCTACCCAAATGTTCACCTTTTCCTGCAATTAATATGCATCTTTTCAGGAAACAGTCTTTGAGTATCTGAAAGATAATTCATTGGCTCTGCTTGACAGAGGATCAGTTATTTAATCAATGGGGTGGCAAAAGCCGACACACTCTGGCTAGGCTTATAAATGCCCTCAGGCAGATAGCCTAGTACCTACCTATGAACCTATGAACCTATAATTAAATAATGATGAGTTTGTACAAATTTTAAAGTTATATTTAATAAACTATTTATGTATAAGTTCAGGTGGGAAAATAGTCTTATTTCTTTAAACTAGCAAGCCAAGATGTGTGCAGTGTGGCCCTCAACAAACAATTATACTAATTAGTTCAGGACTGTTAAAGTTACCGCTAAGCAGAAGTACATAGAACCTCAAATCTTGACACTTCTTTTTATAAAAGGAAATTAAAGTCTGTCCTCCATTTGCTGTTGTGGCTGCAGTATTAAGCATAATGAATATGGACATGAAGGGGATTCATGAGGTGCAGTGTTCAAGCTGAATATTCCACAAGATGCATGGCAGCAATCCCGACTTAGTCTGTCCCATGATTATTAATTGCCTCCAATAATTCTACTTTTACAACTCTAATGTAGACAATAAACTATGCATATTCAGTAATAAATATGAAAAAAGTATTATAACAGTCTTTGTTTTCTATGCTGTTTAATAATGCAGGTTTCCTTCAATAAGAACAGAACAGTTTCAGGGCTGGGTATTCACTTTTTTCCATGACAAACTGTGATCTTGGAGTTTATATATATATATATATATATATATATATATATATATATATATATATATATTTATATAGATATAGATATATATATATATATATGTGTGTGTGTGTGTGTGTATGTGTGTGTGTGTGTAGAGAGAGAGAGAGAGAGAGAGAGATCAGCAAGGGGTATAGGGGACTTTGGGGTGCAGAGGAGAACGCCCATCCCTGCAAAATGCTTTATTTTTAAATTTTGATGTCTTCTGTCATAATTTGAATAATTAAAGTCACAGCTGGGCCTACCTGTCAATCGGAGAATCTTCTCTGTTTAGTAATAGAAGTCTTTCTCAAAGCAGTGCCATCTCTGATGGTTGGTCTCACTTTGAAGGGTGGTCCCAGTCTAACCATTGCTTAAGGAAAAATAGGGTACATTTCATAGTAAAAGTATCTTCCTCCTGCCTTAACCACCTAAGTATGACATTTAAACTTCCATGCTTATCTAGTACACTAATTTCAATGTGTATTTTTATTTTATTTATTTTTGTTTACAAGAATAGTGCATTGATCAATATTGACTAATTTCTGGCTCAGCCTATGTGAAATACAAAACATTTCACAAACAAAAAATACAGAAATATAAGGAATAACAGAGTAGTTCAGACTAATCATGCAGAACAAACTGCGTATATACATTCTAGTGAACAGGCACAAAGCAATGTACAATAAAACAGAGTGTAATGTACAATATATACATTACTTTCTTATGTGGGTCAATATTCAGTGAATTTTGAGAGAGGAGAAGAGAATCAGAAAGGTGATAGGTTAGGTGATATGTCTTCTGTTGGAGCAGGAGCATTTGGTTTGTATAAAGAAGTATTTTTCATTTGAAATTTGAATTATTTGGAATAGTGTTGATTGTCTTTATGTTGATGGGGAGAGCTTGCTAAAGAGTAGGTGTCTGAGAGGAGAAAGCAATTGCAGTGTTGTGGAGTTTGGTTCTAGGGGTAATGAGAGTGGGTGTGGCTTGTGAGTAGTGTCTCATCCTGTTTGTGGAGGTTTCTTCATGAAGTCTAACTGAAAGGGGAGAACATGTGTGGTGCTGGAGTAGTCCTAAATGTAGGTCAGATATTTAATTATGGGTAGCTGTTTGGCTTTTTATAGGTTGATACAGTGATGGTCACAGAGAGATGACCTTGTAATGAGTCTGCAGATGCTGTTAGAGATAGTATTGGATGTGACAATGTTTACTTGGAGGCAAAAGCAAAAATTGGGAGCCCATATTTAAGTAGAGAAAGGATAACTCCTTTGCCAATGGCTGCTCTGCTTTTTTGGGCTAGAAGAAGGGAGATGCTTTTGGCCCAAAAGAAAAGGGCGTTTATTTTTGCTCTCACTTTGTCAATGTGAAAATTGTGA